>NC_092824.1:84775006-84955006 GCF_023375885.2 Dermacentor andersoni | reverse complement strand
ACGTGCGAAGCAGTGCATACGATGGCAACATGTCAGAATAATACACGAAGTGTATGACACGTAGCTGTAATGGCAGTATGAATTGAAGCAAGCCTAAGCTGACTATAAGTAAAAACGAGCTGTTGTGCTAGGGGTCCTCTGTTTAAAACCTTCAACTGGAGAATTTCATTTATGTTGATTAATTAAAGCCAGCGTCTTTCTCAGCGACATTACCACCACGTTTTCGTATCGGATATGTTTCAAACTTATTTCCTCGGCCGATCCCGAAGGTAGCCCGAAGGCACAACCGCACCAATAAAATTACATCATTTGCAGGCTTGAGCTCTGTTATTGTTTCGAACTTTTAATACTTTCTGAGAATACTTGAGATGAAAGGCATGCGTTGTCGGTGTTTTGTTTCATGCAATTTTTTTGTGGGCTGCCATTCTTAATATTCTGCGGAACAATTTTGTCAAGAATGTAAGACCTGGTATGAGCAACTGTAGTAACAGAATGGTGTGGCAATCTACCGCACGTCATATGGCATGGTGTGGCACATAGCATACATGTATTTAATTATATACGGAACATCGCGGCGACGCCCACGGCAACAATTTTCTTGCAGTGTCCATATAATTTTCCATATAAAAGACAAGTGAACATGCCATCACGCTGCTCTCAGCACACTCAGTGCTCTGCCTTGCCCTGCGGGCATGAACGCTTTGACTGCGTTGCCTATCATTCCCGTTGAGCAGCTGTGTGCCGACATGAAACCAACGTGGTTCATGGCAAAGTTTTCATAGCCTAAAACCCCCCTTCCCCCCGGGATTGGACGTGTAGCCGACTAAAGTTGGCCGATCCCGTAGATGGTTGATCTAGACCGGACCAGCCCCGGAGGCTGCTTAATCAAAGGTGGTGACTTGGTGGGCCAAGCCTGACACCAGTGCGCGACATGTGTCATTGGGAGAGTTTAGACATGGTGTGTAACACGAGCCCAACTTGGAGGCCGTGCAATCCTGACAATCTTGATAATGGCATCGCATTGCAGTCGCTCAGGTTTAGCTCGTGGACCTAGGTTCGTCGCCTCTTTCTCCTGGTTTGGCGTCGGTGCCTCGACGAGTAGGCGTAGCGGATGGTTTTCCCACGCGGCTGGGGCGCGGAGTTGGACAGCACGAAGACCGCGCATGTCGTTAGCGTGGATGATTTTTGGAGATGAAGCAGCTTCATAGTGGCGCTGGTTTACGCGTTACAAATGGCGTTAGTATAGTTAATTTCGGCCATCGCGTACATTTAGCGTACATCGCGTACCTCGAATGAGAGGCGCAATAGATAACGTCTTTGCCAGGTGTTTGGGCGCGTTAATCCTCAGGCGTTACGTTTCCTACTTTTCTCGGCATATAGGGAATCACGTATGCTGCATTCTGCCATCTTGGCAAAGAAGCACGACTATCAGTTCTATCTTTTATAATTCTTTTATAAGCAAGTTCTATCTTTTTATAATTCGACGTGGGAGTCACGAAATGTTCCAGATAGTTGGAAATACAGTCGGATTGTAGGTCTGCTTAAACCGGAGAAGTGCCCTAACGAGCTTTCCTCCTACAGACTGATCGTCTTAGCCAGTTGCGTCGGCAAAGTAATGAAAAAAACAACGTTCTTGTCAAGGATGGAATGGTTCTTAGCAATAATTGCTTTCCTGATTTAATGCATGGATTCAGAAGAGGCCGTTCTTCCATTGACGTTGCGGCCGACTTAGTCACCACTGTTGAACAGGAAAGGAGTCGCCTTCGGATAGTATGAACTGCTGTTCTGGATATTAAAGGTGCATACGGCAATGTGCTCCGTTATGGAATCCTTGATGCACTGGACGATTTAGGCGCCGGTGCCCGGCTATGTGCATGGAATGTTAGCTACCTCTGTGGCTGCACCGTGTATATGTCGACAAGTTATGGCGACACCGGCCAGTACAATATCCATCGAGGGGTTCCCCAAGGGGCAGTTCTCAGTCCAACGTTTTTCAGTGTTACATTGACTGGCCCTGCATCTGAACTTCCTAACGCGGTGAAGATTAGCAAATGCGTGGAGGAAACATGCATATGGGCATCTGGAGCCACCCGTCCCCAAATGCGTTGGTACTGCATCACTTGAGGCAAAATGCAAAAAAGCACGAGGACAGCAGAGACAACAGTGTCGCCGTTCCCTTCTGTTGTCCTCGTGCTTTTTCGCGCTTTGCCTCATGTGATACCTCTACGTCTATGTGCGCTGAACATTGGGTACCTATGTGTGGCAATTCGTTCGTGTGTTATCGTGTTTATACTCTTTCTTTGTCAAACTAACAACGTAGTGCAGGGTGTAGCACATAGATTGAAACTTTGGTGTAGTCTAACGCGAGTGATGTGTAGAGCGCATCTGGTGGTGCTGTGCTGTCCTGGTGGTATATCGCACTGTCCTCGTCGTCGTGCGTCGAGAAATCCGTATAGTCATTCAGCAAAATAATTTTTTTTGTTCTAAATACTGCAACAGGCTTCGATGTTCCCTATGCAACGAGGGAAAGCAAGCGCCAACTTACCGAGCCCAGCTACCACGAAAGGAGTCCTTTTTTTCGGACACGTGTATGCTGGGCAAAACGATGTCCACATATAGAACGGCTGAGTGGGAGTTGACAATGTACGACATCGTGCTGAAAGATGGAAAGAAACACTGGTAATAAAAGTTAGTAGGCAGTACAAGAAAAGAAAGGGAAACTACTAGCGTCTTCATCCTACCGCTGTACGACTGCATTGACGGACAACGTTATGCAACTATATACAATGCTATGTAGCTATATCAGAGGCGTTCGAATGGCGAAATTTCTCAATCGAAACGAGTGCGGATATTCTAGAAAGAGCACCTTTGAATATCGGATCGAATACCGAATCGAATACCGAATCGAATACTGAATATATCCAATTTGTAAACAATGTGAAACATAAAGGTTGCATTTGGAGTCAGATGGGGGTAAAAAGAGAGGGCTTCATTACGTTATGTGTCCATGTAATGTCGTGAACGATTAAATCTAACCTCTCAAAGAAAAAATAACTGAAACTTAATCACTTACTGTACGCTAGTGACAGTGACAGTAATAAAGCGATGGAAAACAGCAAGTCACGTTGTAGAGACGGCGTTCGTCGAAGCAGCAAAGTGCAAGAAAACATCAGCGCACATCATTTTAATGGTTGAGCCTTGATGAAATGGGCCAAACATTTCTTTTTCTTAAATTTACACAACAAAAAACGCAGGCCAAAAAAGGCGAGGCAGGCTTACTTAGTGACTCGAAGCTACTGTGCGCAGGTGATCGCCTTCAAGCGTTAGTCTTTCGAGCTTGTGCGTCTACTCAACCACCGCGAATCTGTTGTGGTATCATTTAAAACGGACTTCGCTTTCATCGTTGCTCCTCCCTACAGACTGCAACAACAGTTGTTATCCCAAGCGGTATCCATACAGACCCGGGTGTCCGACAATTCCGAATGATGAATTTGCGAATAGAATACAAATTGAATAGCAAAAACTATTCGACCATTATTAGAAATTTCGCACTGATACATCGCTAAAGTAGACGTATACATTGCTAAGCATTGTCTGCCATGCTAAGAACGACACGCAACGGTACACTCCGCAGTGGGACTCGATGAAGTTGGGGGAGCAGCAACCCTGCTTCCATTCTGTTCCGCTGCCTTTCCGACGTCTCCTAGTCACACGAAAGCAGAGCGCGATGCTGACACCTAGCGCCCGCTGCACTAAACGAGGTGATACGACGACCCGCCGTTGCAGCTTTCAAGGGCACCGATGCAACGTGTGTGGCGTCATGCAGGAGTCACTGGAATACCGAGCCAGCCCTCGGCTGATTCTTGTTTCTTAATTGCGCTACGCTGCTACTGAAATAGATAAACCCTTATGCGATGCTTTAGTACAGCGGGTTTCGAAATTTTGCGGTTTATTTCTAGGTTTTATTTTGTCATCAACCAGAAGGGAACTTTTCACTGTAAGTAAAGTGGGTTAATTGCCGGCGTAAGTGAGATCCCTTCTGCATATCGATTTGCACCTCGATTCTCCAATGAACTTCATCTGTATTTGCTCCACTAATAAAAGAAGAAAATCTGGTCCAGTAACGGCCGATGTTCTCTTTGGTGCCGTTCGAATTCAAATAACAGAAGTACAAAGGTTAGCGTGGGTAGATGTAATGCACGATACACCTATCGTGGAGTGATCCATTTGTTTCAGTATGAGGCGAGGAAACAATGCTGAAAAGGAAAACGACCTCGCGATGGTCTCTTCTCTTACTTTCACGAAAGCAAAAAGTGTGTCGCTTGCTTGATCTTTCGTCAGGTCTCAACAGTACACGCCCTAAGATGTTGAAGCTAAGTCGAGAAGAACACTTTTTCACCTAATATTTGCATTTCATGCCTTGTTCGAGCACTGACGCATAGTTAATGTGATGTGTATTGGCATGAACACTCATAATTAACTCCATAATAATGCACCTGTAATAAATAGAAACGAGAGTCGTCGTTTCTATTGTGGCCATTTCTGGCAGTTCTGTCTTCAACACTACACTGTTCACCATGTCGTGTATTAATGATACACTACTGTTTTTGTTTGCGCGTTTCGTTAAGGTACTGACTCTATCCTGTGGGGCTTTCGGACGCCGAAATGTGGTTACAAACTAAACTAACTAATGGCTAACCGGCTGATTTGCTCACTGGCTGAAACTAAGAATAAAAGAAAGACAGTTAATTTTGATTGCCCTCTTTAACCTTTATCTTGCTTGTCGCTATGCACAAGGACGCCACAGCATTTCTGCGGCGCATGCGGACGTCTATCCTCAAGAGGAAACGAGGAGTGGTCATCACTTGTCTTTCCTATAATGTTTGATTAGAAAACATGCGCTGACAAAGTCTAAAGCATTCGGTATCATAAAACAAAGTGAGGCCGGAAGTAATATGTCAGGGGCACTTCCAATATGCGCGTGTTGCTACAGTCTGACAGAAGCAGCAAATTTATGGATGACCTTAAATTTCAACGCGTGTAATTACCTTATCGACGCGCTCACGACTCCAGCCATGAACACCCCTCGCAAGCCTGCGATCGCAGGTGCGCTTGTGTTTATGCAGTTCGGCACGATCTGAAATGAGGGCGGAAGGGGGGCACCATTATGTTACTGTGCAGCAGTGATATGGATGTACACGTGCCTTTTGCGTGCGGGCCTATTTTTCGCAGTTAGGCCGTGAAAAAAAAATGGCGGTGCATGGATCCTTAGGAGATGGCTGGTGACGTTAATGCGATTAGCTATCTTTGTTATGATTGGTGCGTAATTGATTATGATACGCTTCACCCCGTGCCATCCATGAAGCGCCCTCTTTAACTTTTATCTTGCTTGTCGCTATGCACAAGGACGCCACAACATTTCTGCGGAACATGTGGATCTCTGTCCTCAAGAGGAAACGAGAAGTGGTCATCACTTATCTGTCTTATAATATTTGCTCATCCATAAATTTGCTGCATCTGTTAGACTAGCAACAAGCGCATGTTGGAAGTACCACTCGTGGACACATCAGCAGGCGCACAAACTGGCAATCTCGCTGCTAACCACACGGCCGAATGATACCGCGACACAGCACACCTCGTTGTCACCTTGTGGTGCTTTGTCACGTAGCCGTTGTGGCGCCTTAACACCTCCATTTTGCGGAACTGGCCAAGAATGGGCGCCTACCAGTGTCTCATACGCCCCGGCGAACACGAAGCTGTCTGTTCAGGCGCATACCTAGTGACACATACTCCGTAGCACGTACATTCCCAGTGACCCAAATTGTCTATACGCCAAACAGCAGCGAAACGGAAGTTGTCCATTCGGGTACATAACCAGGGGAGTGCATGTTGTGCTCGTTAAGACAGCAGCCAGCGCACACCTAGTGGACCAAGCTAGTAGACAAGGTGGGTCACTGGGCATGTGAAACGTAGTGAAGTTGCTTAAGAATGATAATAGTATCAAAAGCCACATCACAGACTTACGCGGAGTGTCGAGGGGGGAGGTGGCAGGGCCTTAACAATATGCACGCTGCGGCCAGTCACTGCTGTGGATGAACGGGGCAAGTTCACTTATGATAATGCGCAGCAGTGCCTAGTAAAATTTTAAAGCGAAGTTTTCCCTCTCTCTTTTTTTTATGGGGTTCGACATTCGTCGCCCCTGCCTTGGGCGTCTGAGACGCCGGAGTTGTATTCGTTGTGTCCGTCACCTCGTCTGAGTCGGTGGATAGTGCCAGCGCAGCGGGCACGTTTGCGGGGGTGTTGGGCCTATCTGCACGGGGGGTTGCCCTGAGACCGGCAAGCCCGGGGGTCTGCTGGCCCTCCTTGGCGGCGGGCAGAACAGCGCTGGCTGTTCCAGCCGGGGGGGGGGGGGGGATGATGGCGTGACCGCCGTCACACTCCGTGCGACTTGGGCGGCCGCGGAATGATGTAGCGCTGCCCCCCGGCGCAGAACATCGGTGTAGGACGGACTAGCCTGGTTCATCGAGAACAACTTGCGTGCCTCTTGGAAAGACAGGTTCAGTTTAATTTTGATTTCGATGATTTATTTTTCTTTTTTTCCAGGATGGGTAAGAACGGCAACACGCTGGGTGATCCCCGTCCCAGTTAGCACAGCAGGTGGTGGAAGTGCAAATGTCGCAGGAGTGCTCGTTTGATGCAGATTTTGCACAAGTAGTGCACCCTCGGCAGCTTTCCGAACCATGCCCGAACCGCTGACACTTGAAGCATCGGCGTGGGTTAGGAATGTATGGCCTTACACGGAGTTTGCAGTATCCTGTTTCTATTGAGTCTGGTAAGTTGCTAGTTCCAAAAAGTTATGATAGCGTGTTTCATGGGGATTTCCTTGCCGTCGCGTATAATCGTTATTCTCTGGACCTTTACTACATTTTGATATTGCCATCCCTCAAGTAGCTCACTTTCGCTAAGATCGAGCAGGTCATTTTCAGAGACGACACCGCGGACAGTGTTCAAGGGTCTGTGTGGCCCTACTGAAACTGGAATGTCCCCAAAAGCAATTAGTTGTGACAATTTACTGTACTGTGTCTTGTCACGAACTTCGAGAAGGTCGCCCGCTTCCCATCTTAGTTACTTTATAGCCTGGACCGATTGAGTTTGTCAATGATTTTGCCACAAGAAAAGGAGATATTCTTCGGACTGTCTTGCTTTCGTGCTGACTGTGAATTACATGGTACTTTGGGAATGTTTCTTTCGGACTGATAAAGAAGTTGAAGGAATCATTGGTGCGCCCCCTCTTGAAGCAGCGATCAGGGAGGGGAGGCAAAGTTGATTCCATAAGTTATAATAATATATACGGCAGGGATGGCCACCACCCACCATGGGGCTCAACCAGGGGACGACACAGGACGGGAAGTATTCAGGTCTGTGCACGCCAGCGGTACATCCCCACTATGACCAAATACCTATACCCAAGGCTGGGCATAATGCACAAGGTTAACCCTTGCCGTCAGGAGATACGGAAGTAATAAGAAGTGAAGAGAAGAGAGGAAAGATAAAAAGGTGAGAGAGAAAGACGAAGATGGAGAGGAGGACAGGAAAAGGCGACTGCCGATTTCCCGCAGGTTGGTCAGTGTGGATGCGCCGTCTATGTGAAGCCGCGGCTGAAGAGGCGTGTTGCCCCCGTAGGGGGGCGCATATGTCCAAACACCCAGCATCGACTCAGCCTCCAGCAGTGGCGTAGCAACAGGGGGGGCCGGGGGGCCATGGGCACCGGGTGCAAGGGGCCAGTGAGGGGGAGGGGGGGGGGGGTGTCATATACGTCTGAAGACACCCCTCTTTCCGCCGGCTACACCCGGGGAGGGGGGTGACAGAAGACCTATGGGCCCCGGGTGCCAGACGACCTAGCTACGCCACTGGCCTCCAGGATCCCCTTCTCCCCAGGCACGGCTAAGCCGCGCACGGCTACACGCGGGAGGGTCCGACCCTCGTGTGCTCGGGTACGTGGTGTCGTAACACACCAAACGCCTGCTGACGTAGACGCCCCTGCGGGGAACTCGTTGGATCTGCTGCATTGTTGTATTTCACGTTAAGCGTGTGACCTATCCAACATGTTCGCGCGATTACGACGACGAGTAGATATACCAGCTACCACTCGCCTGTCCGAAGCACACTACGCATAGACAGCGCCTTGAATAAGAACTGCGTTTATTTGGTTCACATCGGCCTTTTTCGCATGCCAAGCTGTTAGGCCCATCGCCTTCAAAAGTGCATAACAACGTTATAAATGCACTTCAGCGCTGACCACTGTAACACTGGCCTCTGTCACGATTATTCGTTCATCACTCCTGCTTGGACACAATTGTGGCCTGCAGAATGTATCAATAATAATAATAAAAAAACAAATGATTGACTCTACTGTGTCGTGAGTAATTGTCCCATTCATGGCATTCAAAACGCGCACACCAGGCATCCGCGGACTTCGTTGCAAGCGATAACTTCTCGAAAGGGACTTTCACTTCTCGAGTATTCTCGAGGCCATTTTTTTCCTTCTTTTTTTGTTTAAGCATGAGCTAATGTAAGCAATTCTATTATTTCGTTTTCTATCCTATATTATCAGTCAAGCGCTAAGGCGATAGCCCTCACCAGCAAGCGGTGACAACAACTCCTCTGCTTATAATAAAGAAATAATTATACATTGCCTTCATCTTCGTGGTGCAGACAGCTAACAGCTACAGGCGATGATATTGCGCTTGTATCATCCGCTACAGTAGCTACCTCGCAAACTCAAACAAGCTTCGCATCATTTCGATTCGAACATTGCATCTCATCTGCGTGTTGTTATTTTTTCAGTGTTTTTTTGTTGGATATTTTTATCTGCGTGACGTTACAACTAAAGAGCGGATATGGCATTTGTGTTCGAATTCTCTCACCCGGAAAACTCACGCAATTCGTGAACAGTGTAAGAGTTCGGGTCGGGCATGTAAGAAGGGGCAGCTGTCTCACGCCGTCGTCCGACTCACTCACGCTAAGGACGGTGTTGAAGGGAGGAACCCGTTCTCATCGAGAACGAGGAGTACGGGATTGATTTACAATATCTATATGGAAGGCTGGAGAACGTTGCATTTCATCAGTCTAGCATGACTGAAACGGAGCACACCGAACAGCCGAAAACGGCTGATTAAAACTCCCTCTGTCCTCCCTGCCGTCCGACCTTCGCCCAATCGGAGCGTTCAAAGTCATCAAAGGCCGTGCCCTTGGAGGGCGTAAGATCACACACTCACTTCCACATTTTTGTTTCCGTGAACACACTGAACGGAGTGGGACCTCGTAGACTGGCGTTGTCACGCTTGAGTCAAGCTGGTACGTCTTCGTTCCTGAGCTGACTCCGCAGTTTGCGGCCACGTCTGTCAAACGAGCGTGACGATTACCGGAGCCCGTGGCGAAACGCCGCAGAACAACCTTTTCCAGGAGTTCTCGTGCTCCAATTAGTCCGTGAAGGCGAGAGCGAACCAGATAACAATATTCGGTCCGCCAAACCTGTCTAGCCTTACTGGCGCCGTAGGGCTGTCCAAGGGGGCTTACTGTTGGCTTCACGAAGCGATTCGACGCAGCGGTGCCGGAGAGGCCAGAAGGTCACTACCTCCGCTGGCAGATCGTAACAACGTGTGCCAACACAGGTTGTTTGCCAATAACCTGTGTTCTGTGCCAAACTGCCTCTCGAAAATTTAATTGTTCTGCATTGGCTGTAGCTACATTGTTGAAAAGCAGAATCTGATGGCATAATGGTTCAATGTGAACAAAATTAGTCAACCAAATACTCGTGGAAACAAAAATATCGGTAAGTGTCGACCGAACAATGATGTACTGAGAAAAGCTGGCGGAAGTTCAGCCAGAAAAAATGTATTCGTCGAAATAACCAAACAAAATAGAACAAAAATGAATTTCCTGTTATAAATGGACCCCCCCCCCCCGTAGAAGAGGATATTATGCCAACTGCTTTAAAAGTAAACGCCGAGAACGCTTTACCTTAAACCATGAACAAACAGGTCATGAAAGGAAAAACCCAAATTTACACAATTTTTATTATAACGAATCACTCACTAAGTAATTAAGATCACATTATATTTTGCGTTTTTATGCTGCCCATGGTCACCGTGCGTTGAGACGTGCTACCGATTGGTTCCTCGGGAAGTTTCATCATACGTTATATTAGAAGAATGTGCGAAAAAAAAGAAGAGTTCGTTTTATGGGTATAACCTGTCCCCGGTCGCTATCAGTGCTACTGCTGCCGTCTCGGTACCGTATTTCCCGGTATTTCGTAAAGAGTAATAGGCCATACGGGCCGCTAAAGCTCTCTAATACGTTTACTGGCGCGCTGAAATTTGATATTACCTGCGCCCTACGAAACATTCATGCCCGTCCAGG
Organism: Dermacentor andersoni; assembly: GCF_023375885.2. Lineage (NCBI taxonomy): Eukaryota > Metazoa > Arthropoda > Arachnida > Ixodida > Ixodidae > Dermacentor > Dermacentor andersoni. The sequence goes on along the minus strand of NC_092824.1, from coordinate 84,944,584 downwards.
TACAAAACGTAGGCGCATCAAAAAAAAAAAAAGCAGAAAAAATGAATGTGATGGATGACCTACACTTTAACACGGCAACTCTGTTTTGACAAGTTGCTGTGGCGCGAGAGCGAAGGAACGCATAATTGGAGGCGTACAAACGCCAACTTCAATTTTACTTCGCCGAGTCCACATGAAATTGTATATAAGCAGAGAAAAAAAAATGACGAAAACAAGGAGCGAAACATCAGAGCACTATAGACGCAAATCGTCACGCCGACACGGTGAGTGTGATTGTGGCTGAGTTGTGTGTGTGTGAGTTCTGTATAAATGATGTAGCCCAGGTGGTCGCAGTCGCCCAGTCGCGAAATCAACTGAAGGCACGCTTGCGCCATGCAGGTTGTGCTTTACAGGTCGTTGCTGCCAGTGTCTACAACGTGAAGAACCGTAGCTATAGCGAGGCAGTAATACTTATTGCATCTTTACTTACAGCGCAATTGCGTCGATAACACACATTCTTTTGTTGTTACCGCTTTAGTTTTGTTGGTTTGCGCATGCGCGAGTCTTGCCGATTACACGTGATTTATAAGCAATAAACTTTCAGTCGTGAGATGGCGCTCGCGTCGCGTGGTCCTTTCGTAGTGTGCGCTTTGTTTCGTTCGCGCGGTAAACAAAGATGCCGGCAGCGTGGCATATGGCGTAACCCGATGTCGGAGGCCATGTTGTACAGCTTAGTGTCTTCTGCAAAAAATTACTGGAGGGAATTCTAGTGCTAGTAACTACGGGAGCTTTTGGTATGGCGGTTTGATTAACTACGGAATCACGAGAAGCGCGCGGATTCACCTCACACTTAGTTCTCCTGGCTTGAAACGGCCTTGTGACTTTGAATGTCGTGAGTTCTCCAATTGGTGACAAAACGATGCGTTATAAGTGCAACGATTTGCAAATATTAGGTTTGTTGGTCCTAAACTTACTGTCTTGTTGTGTTTAGAATTGAATCTACGAGTGAGTGGGAACACAGATAGATCAGGCGAAATAAATGACATTGCAAGAACGTTGCAGAAATGCCCGTGCCCCGTGCATTTGGGACACGTTAAAGATGTTCCTGGGGTAAAAATTATTCCAAAGTCCCCCGCTGGACGTGCCCCATAATCATATCATCGTTTGGGCACGTAACGCGCCAGAATTCATTCATTCAAGTCTCAAGTACCAAAATTAGACAAATCTTCATTACGCGGTAGCAGAAAGATCGCAGAAGCATAGTTCCCCCTATTACTTTTTCTTGGAAACTCTATTGGCCTGCTGTACACTTAATGAACTTGCTCGAATTATCACTTGAAAACGACGCAGAACTTTAAAAAATACCAGCTGTTGCAAGCAAGCGCGTGACACCGTGTTGTCAAGTAACCTTCGAATGATGTTCGCGTCCGGAAATTGGACGAATCAGTGGGCGGCAATGCATCCGGTGAATGCACTCTTGTGCGTTTCTGCGTCAAGGCTCTTTCAGAAATATTGTAAACTCTGTATCAATAATGTCCCTGATCATAACGAGATATAGATCCGGAAAGAACTGCGTCGCAGTCCCGGGAACAAAAGACCACGGCCAGAGCTGTAAGGCCACGGAGAGCGTAGAAGATCGAAACGAGGCCAGCACCGATGAACGTCACTCTGGAAAAAAGACAAAGAAACATGTGTGAGTGTTTGAATATGAAGATTGCTAATGTAATCGATGTAACTTTTTGGGACAAGGACTTCCGTATATTCAACTGAATACCCAATATATTAGATCTGCAAAAAAAAAAAGAAGAAAAAAGAAGAAATAGAAGACCTACTTTTATGGTATGATACATGTAATACCAATCACAACTGCTTCAGCCCAATTTAGAAACTTGTTAATAAAAAAAGTTAATCGATGATTACGATACTCCCTAATGCGAAATTTGAGCCCAGCTCTATACGTATTTTCACTTCACGATATATGGGCTGGCGTGGAGAATCTGTCTCGGGCGGCGCGTGGGTGACGCGTGGGCGCGATTCCCAACAGCCGCCGACGACAGACCTCTCAGACGACGCGCGCCACTCTGGCGCCATCTCGTGCCATTGTCGACGGGCCACGCTTTTCTCCTCTCCTTCACCATACTCTTCTCCGCTTTCCGCCTCACGGTTCCGCTGCACCCTCCTCTCCACTTTCCTCCTCGCGTCTTTCATCCCCCCGCCTTCGCTCCGCGCTTCTCTTTCATCTTTCGCTCTGTTCGCGCGGTTACGCCGAGCTACGACGCCGAGGCACGCCGACGATCGCCGCAGGGAGGGTGGTGGTGAAAAAGTTTTATTGATGAGAAGGCCAGAAGTAAAAACAAATTAAAAAGCAGCGTTGTGGGCGGCCCTCAGGCTGCCGGTTGTGGCGTCCAGGCCATGCCTAGTCGCGACGTCCTCCGCCCAGTTCACCAGCCGGATATCCGGAACACCAGCCGGAGTAGGATATCTGGCTCGGTGCTGGACAAAGCAGCCTCCCACTGCTGCGGATTGCTTAGGCGCCAAGAGGCAGGGGGCAAGTGTGCCCGGCAGGAGAATAGGACGTGAGCGTAATCGGCGCGAGAGCCGTCACATAAGCGGCAAGCCGGCGAGTGCGTCCCGGGGTGGAAGAGGGCAAGACGTGCAGGAGTAAGATAGGCATGGGCCTGAAGGCGGCGCCATAAGTGTTGGTGGGGCTGGGAAAGGGATTGGTGCGGAGGGGGGAAGGTGAGACAAGAGACGCGATAGTGCTGCGTGATATTGCGGTACGTGAGGATTAAGGCCAGAATACATGGAGCGAACTTTCACGACGAAGTTCGGGCGGCAGAAAATCTGCCGCGGCGCGACGCCGTATGTTCGTCGGGCTGCGCTACATCGAGCGAAGACAGGCCGGCCGCCGCCGGCGAGTCGCTGCGTTGTTATCAGTGTGGCTAGACGAGGCAAATGCGCTGTCGTGAAACACATGAGAAAAAAAAAACTTTAACGACAATTATTATCGCTTTTGAATTACGGAACAGTCTAAAAACGCGTAAAATTTTGTTTAGAAATGATTTCTAGTCTTTATTATGTGTTTGAGACATTCATGTGCCGATGTACTTTAAAGAAAGCGGCGATGCTATGCGTTGTGGCAACACTGGGCGGGTAAACAACTTTCGGCTTCTCCAACTCCGCGGCTCTGTTCTGTGGCTCAACGCGCGCGCGGCCGAAGCAAGCAGACCCGAAAGTAGCGCACGTGAGCTTGTCTAACCATGGCTGTTATTAACTTGTTAAATTCCAACCGCGCCGCTTTGGATGCCATGAATACGAAAAGCGGGAGACCGGCGCGAACGATAGAGCGGGATCGGGATACACGGACAAGCGGGGAAGCCTAGTCGGAAGTCGGGGCGGACAGTGAGACCTGATTGGCTCGCTTTGGGGCGCCGCTCGTTTGCCGCTTCCGGTTTCGTCGCCGCCCGACGAACTTTTCTGCGCCAGCTGGATCGGCGGCGAACGACGTTTCCTCCGCCGCCGCGCGTCGCGCGTACGCCGCCGGGCGTCGAACGCCGACTATTCGTCGCATATTCGCTCCATGTATTCTGGCCTTTAGGCGGCGTCTATACATGCCTGAGAATATATGTGCCGAGTACCGGCGCTTTCGAGACACTTCAATTTTCGTCGCAAAAATGAGTTCTCAGTGCCACTTTTCCAATGTTGTGGGGAAAATCCTTGCCTAATCGTTCATTTTTCGCGTTTGGCGGCATCTATACATGCCTGGGAATATATGTGGTGAGTACCGGCGCTTTCGAGACACTTGAATTTTCATCGCAAAAAAGAATTCTCAGTGCCACTTTTCCAATGTTGTGGGGAAAATCTTTGTTTGCCTAATCGTTCATTTCTCGCATTTGGCGGCATCTATACATGCCTAGGAATATATGTGCTGAGTACCGGCGCTTTCGAGACATTTCGATTTTGGTCGCAAAAATGAATTCTCGGTGCCACTTTTCCAAGGTTGTGTGGCAAATCTTTGTTTGCCTAATCGTTCATTTCTCGCATTTGGCGGCATCTATACATGCCTGGGAATATATGTGCTGAGTACCGGCGCTTTCGAGACACTTCAATTTTGGTCGCAAAAATGAATTCTCGGTGCCACTTTTCCAAGGTTGTGTGGCAAATCTTTGTTTGCCGAATCGTTCATTTTTCGCGTTTGGCGGCATCTATACAAGCCTGGGAATATATGTGCTGAGTACCGGCGCTTTCGAGACATTTCGATTTTGGTCGCAAAAATGAATTCTCAGTGCCACTTTTCGAATGTTGTGGGGAAAATCTTTGTTTGCCTAATCGTTCATTTTTCGCGTTTGGCGGCATCTATACATGCCTAGGAATATATGTGCTGAGTACCGGCGCTTTCGAGACACTTCAATTTTCGTCGCAAAAATGAATTCTCAAGCCAACAGTGTCGCCATCTGAAAAGGAGATACGGTTCCTCAGTTTATCTTTGCAACCTTTGCAGTATGTGTTTTCACCATGCCTTCCACACGTGTACGGTTCATCGATATGCACCACTGAATGTTGTTTTTTGTCCGTTCACGTTTGTTTCCGCTCGTACGGTACATATACATCGATGGGTGCGAAAATAGAATCTATAGTTGAAAAGCGTTTTTTCTGTGTATCTGTTTCATTCTACGTCCTCGTTTCGTCGCGCTTATACACTCTACGTCATGGATTCTAACCAAATAGCCCGCCAACGAGTTTTAACCAAGTTCACATAGAATACTCCATGAAACCGCACAATCGATGGAATAGCGGCTCAACCTGTCCTGTTGTCCAAATTAAAGCGCGCCAAGTGTCTCGAGAGGCTGGCTTGTGCGCATGGGCCTTCTGTGCTGCTTATCGATGCAGGCGTCCGTGCTGTAATGGTTTCGATGTCGGACTTCCGCGCTAGAGGTTCTGTGTTCGAGTCCTGCCGGCGGGTCATTTTAATAATGCCCATTGGATCAGTTATAACAGAGCACTTTGTTAAAAATTGCGGATTTACAAAGTGGAAGGTACGTTTAAAGCCAGAAGGATGAAGTTCAAGCAAATTCATGTACTTCCCATAATTCCATGCTCGCTGAACCGCCCCGATTGCAGCCCCCATTGAGGAAGGTAAAAGATAGGTGGGAGCATACAGCTACGCGGTTGAAGCCAAACCTGTCAGCCCAACAGGGTGATCGCACGTCGAAGTGTGCGGTTGGTTTTAAGTCAGTCCCTAGATATTTTTTGGAAACTCTAGGGACCTAATTTTAGTCTTCCCACTCTGAAGGCAGCGCCACGGCGCGGCAGGTGAACAAGCGCGCACCGAATAAAAACTACCGGCATAGCTACTGGGAACCAAATGTCTCAGCAAATCTCCATTCTTGGTCCGTGATCGCGACGCAAGAGGTCACGTGTTGGACCGCCACTGAGCAAATGCATAGACTTAACGGAGCGTTCGCTTGACGAGGCTGGCTGCGTGACGTAATGCTCTCTCTTAACTTTTTCCTTGCTCCATGGCAGCTCCCGTAGACACTAGCGTCAGAGTCCCCTGTAGTAATTATTGAATGAAACTCTGTATTGGGTGGTTGCTTAGCTTTCCTGTTGCTAAGCCAGGTGGTCTGCGTTACCTCCGCATAGAGGGCGCGGGAGTTTTGAGGCATGGACGTAGTAAGAGGCGATTGGAAGATTGGTGGAAGAAAAGTAGGGAAACGACAAAAAACGGACAGGTACAAAAGCAAAGCTCGCAATAGCGGATTGGAAAATTTGGCTGTTGGAGTTCGTAGTGTTTTTTCTTTTCTTTTTTTCTTTTTTAATCTAGGTAGGACATTAGGCAGTATAATAGTAAGGGCTTGGTGGCGCAACTCACCGCCCCGTTCCGAAGGAGACGCTCATAACATACACACATACATACATACATACATACATACATACATACATACATACATACATACATACATACATACATACATACATACATACATACACGGACATTGAAAAAAAAAAATCGGCGGATCGCACGCTGGGTTAAAACACGTTGGTGGGCTAGTTGGTTAAAATGCATGATATAGAGTGTATAAGCGCGACTGAACGAGGACGTAGAAAGAAACAGATACACAGAGACTTTCTATAGACTTTATTTTCGCACGCATCGATGTATATATACGGTACGAGCGGAAACAAACATGGCAGGAAAAAGACAACCTTCAGTGTTGCATATCGACCTATATATCAGTGTTGCCTGGCACACCTGTACGGTTCGTCGATATGCAACATTGAATGTTTTTTTTGTTCAGGTATATTTCCGCTCGTACGGTATAGATACATCGATGCGTGCGAAAGTGCAATCTATAGTTGAAAGTGAAGCGCTATCTCTGTGTATCTGTTTCTTTCTACGTCCTCGTTTAGTCGCGCTTATACACTCTATCGTAGATCCCACGCACTGTGGGAATCGATGTAAGTGAAACTTTGTAAGCGGTTTGCTTTGATTGACAATAATTAGCGATGATGGCGGCAGCGAATGTGTAATTTCTTCAGCGTTTAGTACAATACGAGAGTGGTGAGGTTATGCTACACTTCAGTTTGCGTGCACCAGCGCTCTTTCCCTGCGTATATAGCCTACAGAATGCACAGGGAGACGAGTTTGCTTCACGTGGCTTTGTGTGTATTTGTTCAAACTGTCTGAGAGGGCTGAGCGTTATCATTGCCTCACATGACACATTTCATCGTAGCAGAAGCGTACAACTATAATTGAATTATGGCGCTGTAGGTAATTGAATTAATATAATTGTATGCATGCATTGTATTCATGCATTCATACGTAGCGAAGACGCTGCTGCTCTGCGCGGCGCTTATTTCTTGCCTGGACGTCGTCGACGCTGAGTATTGGAGCCAGTTTGCGGGCGCCTGTTTTGGTGCTCCTTCTGCACACGTGGCCAGCACGCTGTTTAGACGCCAGCAACAAGAACTCCCTCCAGGCTACGGATGATTGTAATGTTCACGCGATCATGCTCCAGCACGCGACCTCCACAGCCCAGCACTTGCATTTGTGTCGGATAGGAAAGCAAACACAGCACGTGCCGTGCACACAAACTGTGCAACACGGCCACGGCGACGCCGGCAGGGTTTTGTAAGGTCCAGGGGGGCCTAGCCGGGGGGGAGGGTGAGGGTGGGTGGGGTGGAGTGGCTTATTGGGCCTTCCCCGAAATTTTTTCGTGGTGTAGTGTGCCGCCGACCAAAACTACTCCCAGCGCCGGAAATCATGGTCGATTTTGTCTAGAATGTCCTTTTCACGCTCGACAAGACATTTTAGCGCGAACGCCCATGCATTGGGAGTCACATATCGTAACGCAAGGAGCCCCACCGAGCACAAAGGTTCAAGGGCGCCTATATGGCGACCGGGCTCGTCTCGGCATCTCGCGGAGGCCGCCGAATCTACGGAGCGCTTGGATTTCAATTCTGAAACTTCATGGGTACAAAGTTCTCATAACCTTTCGGTGCGAAAGATGCATTCCCATTTCCAAAGTAGTGCTTTAGATTTTCAATTCCGGTACTTTGCGGGTTTAATGCAGTTATAAACATTTGACGCCAAAGGTGCATTGTCTTTTCTAAAGTCGTACATCGGACCATACAACCAGAAAAACTAAATCAACACACTTTCAGACAAGTTGACTAAGCACGCAGCGAGTTAAATGAGAGGCAACGTTGTGGTGGTTCATTTGTGTCGTCATGTCATAGAAAAGAATATAAACGTTTTTTTCACCTGTGCCAAAGCATCCATGTGAAGTCACTAAAGCCACAAAAGGTAACTACGTCCTTATTCATTTATTTTTACTTTGACTTTAGTTCACGCGGACAAATTAAGTGTTTTAATTTTCTTGTTCTCGCCACCCGCGGGCTGCCAGAGCCAGGTTGCATTTTCCCCTCGTGAGTTTTTCTCGTGTTGCCCCGACCACCGCACGGCCCACTTCGGTGCGTGTTCGTTTTTCTCTGGCCGAGTTGATTTTCGTCTGGCAGAGTTTTGGACGCTTTCCGGCTAGTAGACGAGGAAAAGAAACGGTGGTCGCTCGCTGCCAGTGCTGTAGGGACTCGACGGATTGCAACGCGTTCGCTTGAGCGCAACCACTCCGGAAAATTTTGTCTCGCCGGTTTAGGATACCGAGCAGTATGCGTACGGTTGTCTGTGGACCAAGCGTCTCACGTTTTCTTCGATATTCTTTCGGTAGCCACACTAGGTGCCCAAAGTAGGCATTCGATTGTAGCCAACATGCTTTTCTTTGCGTTTAGCCAGGGCTGCTTGGTATCTGATACGCGAGTACTTGGACGGAACGCTCACGTGCTGTCGAAAAGCACGTATACTGTGTCCTGTCAGGATTGGGGGCTCAATCCCATCGCTCGAGATCCGTTGCCAAGATTGGAGTCCGGCATGAATTCGAAGGTAGCTGGCCCATGCCGTCGTCCAACTTAAACACGCTGAGGACGTTGATGAAGGGAAGAACTGCTTCTCATCGAGAACGAGGAAAATGGGTTTATTTACAGAAATTAAATCAGTCTAACATGACTGCTTAAGAAAAAGAGTGTCAGTCCAACATGACTGCTCAAGAGAAAGTGTGTCAGTCCAACCTGACTGCACGAGAGAAGTGTGTCGAGCCTCCGCCCAACAGCCGTTTTCAAACGCTCGGTCCTTCGGCGATACAAGGCAGCGAATGTTCGTTTCGTCATCGCAAAACTAGCCGCCTCCCGCGACAAGGTGACGCACACACACACGCAAACACACAGGTGCGAAGGACTGGAGCCGACGACCGAGGGGAGTCGTTCCGGGAAGCTCGGAGGCATCCTGGGTAGCTCGTTGTCCCGCCGCGGCTTGCTTATGCGTAGCGAAATCAGGTTCGCGCTGGGGACCTCGGGCACAATAGTTCGTCCGTCGAACCCGTTTCGTCACAACGGAGATGGGGCTCGTGGATGGAGGCGGTTTTCAGCACAAAGCCCGCTTCTTCGAACGCAGTCTAGCTGCAGCGACGGAGAGTGGGGGATGCGCGCCTTGTCCCCCAGTCGTAATTGGGTGGCAATTTTTCCTTGCAGCTCGCCATTCTTAACAGCGCCTCCATGGCCCGAAAATCTCGACTGTCTAGCGCTGACAACCGCTAGGCAGGAAGAGAACGGCAGGTGGTCAGGGGGGGGATTGATGTCTTGGCTCGCAGCGACCACTTGTGTATTGATGTCACCGCCCCAAAACCTCCAACAAGGGCAGGCAACTGCAAAATGAACCCCACAACACGGCTCTGCGCCGAGATGACGTGCATTGGCTCTCACTTTAGACTCGCTAGGCTACAAAAAAAAAAAAAAAAACAGAAGTGCAGAAACAAAAAATGCTGCATTTCGCTATGCCAATTTCTGAAGCAAATTCCTGCTGACGAATTCAGCAATCATGGAGGGAATCCTGCTAAATGAGAGGGGATCTTCTTCGCTTAATAAAATTAGCACTAGTAACCCTAAAATTTAGGCGGGACCCTCAAACGCAGAATTCAAATTAGCCTGCTCAAACCATCCGCATTGCTATGCAACTTTCCCTTCTTATATCTAACGGAGAAGTTGTACTCTTGGAGAGTGAGGCTCCATCGGAGCAAGCGGCCATTTTTGTGTGACATTTGATTGAGCCACGTCAGAGGACAGTGGTCGGTCTCGAAGATGAACTTCGCTCCGTACAAGTAACATGACAACTTCTGTGCGGCCCAAACTAAACAAGCACATTCCTTCTCTGAAGCGCTGTAGGCTTCCTCTCTTACATTTAGTTTACGGCTGGCATAGAGGATAGGATGCTCCTCGTTATCGTCGCCGACCTGACTAAGTACCACGCCCATACCTCTGTCGCTTGCGTCGCATTGAACTATGAATTCCTTTGTGTAGTCTGGCGCGCGAAGCACAGGGCGAGAAACCAATAGCGTTTTCAAACTTTGGAAAGCGTTCTCTTTGTCCTTATCCCAGTGTACGTTACTCGGTGCTCCCTTTCGGAGGGCGTCTGTTAATGGACTTGTCATTTGCGGGTAATTCGGAATGTACCGTTGATAGTACCCCACAAGTCCCAAAAATGAACGAAGGTCCGTTTTCGTGCACGGCTGAGAAAATCCTCCAATCGTAGCTATTTTCAGCTCCGCCGGCCGTCTGATGCCCTGTCCGACAACATGGCCCAGATAAGTAACCTGCCAACAACCAAACCTACACTTTTCCGCTTTCATCGTCAAGCCGGCTTCCCTCAACCGTGAGAAGACCTGTTTGAGGTGCGATACGTGTTGTTCCCAGCTGTCCGAAAAAATTGCCACATCATCAAGATAGGGCAAGGCGAACTCCTGCAAGTCTTTTAGGACAATATCCATTAGCTTAGAGAAGTTAAACGGCGCGTTCTTCAGCCCGAAGCTGAGTGCGAGAGGGCGAAAAGTGCCTACAGGCGAGATGAATGCGGCATAACGGCTGGCACTTTCTGAAAGGGGAACTTGCCAGTACCCCCGCACGAGATCTATAGTTGCAATGTATTTAGCAGCGCTAACTCTTTCAATTCGTTCCTCAATGTTGGGTATCGGGTAGAGCTGATCCCTAGTGATGGCATTTAACTTCCTGTGGTCAACACACGGACAAGGGTCCTTGTTAGGGGTTTCTACCAGTATTAGCGGTGACGTGTAGTCACTCTCAGCGGGCTCAATAACTCCTAACTCTAGCATGCGCTGTATCTCTGCCTCCATAATCTCTCTCTGTCTTGGAGACACCCTGTAGGCTTTGATCTTACTGGTTCGGTTGATGTCAGCTCAATTTCATGCGTTATCAGTTCGGTTCTACCCGGCCGATCGCTGAATCTGTCGAGATATTCCCCTAACACCTCTTTTAGCTCATCTAGCTGCTCGGGTCTTAGAGCGTGCGAGCTTACCGAGTGCTCGACTACTTCTTCTAGACCGATTTCAGAGTTGGAGGTCGCCCTATACTCCTTAAACTTGGTACTAATGCCATCCGGCTCTTTGATGGTATAGTTAACGACTCCGCTCCGCTCTACATACGGCTTCATCAAATTACAGTGATATATCCTCACTTCCTTCCTGCGACCGGGCATTCTCAAAGCATAGTTAGTGTCTGAAAGTTTGTGCAACACCTTAACGGGCCCGTCCCAGTGAACTTCAAGCTTGTTCTTTCTTGAAGGATTGAGGATCATTACCTGGTCTCCGGCGTTAAATGTACGAAGCCTGGCATTCTTGTCGTAATAGAATTTGGCGTTCTTTTGACCTACTCCCATGTTCTTTCCGACTAGTTCTTGGGTTGCGCTTAGCCGTTCCAGTAAATTTAGCACGTATTCAACCACTGTTGGACTCTCACCTCTTTCCTCCCACATCTCTCTTAACATTCTCAGTGGAGAACGGAGTGTCCTCCCATACATTAGTTCTGCTGGTGAGAACCCTGTCGCTTCATGTGGAACCGTTCGCAAAGCAAACAAAGTTGCCGGCAGACAGTTCTCCCAGTCCTCCTTATGCTCGTAACAGAGCGCACGCAAAACTCGCTTAAGCACCGAATGCCACCTCTCTACACTGTTTGACTGAGGGTGATAGACAGAACTGTGTATTAACTTTACCCCGCACTTTTGCAAGAATGTGGAAGTCAGTGCGCTCGTGAATACTGACCCTTGATCTGCCTGAATTTCGGCTGGAAACCTAACTCGTGCAAACACTGTTAAAAGCGCGTCTACTACTTCGGTGGAACTGAGCTCTCTCAAAGGGATTGCTTCTGGAAACTTGGTAGCCGGACACAGCATGGTAAACAAGTACCTGTAGCCCGATTTTGTTTTTGGAAGAGGCCCTACCGTGTCTATTACAAGTCGTCTGAAAGGCTCTGTTATTAAGGGCACTACCTTCAGTGGAGCTTTCCATGTCTCTCCTGGTTTACCCGAGCGCTGGCAGGCGTCGCATGATCTTACAAAGTTTTCTACGTCTTTGAAACAGCCAGGCCAGTAGTATTCCATAAGCAATCTTTCCTTTGATTTGTTTATGCCTAGGTGGCCGGACCACCCATTTCCATGACAGAGACTCAAAAGGTCCTCCCTATACTTAGTAGGTACGACTAACTGATCTAAAATCCTACCCTTTCGATCTCTGTAGTGCCGATACAACAAACCTCCTCTCTCATGTATCGTCACGTTGCGCCTAGCAATGCCTTCTTTAGCTGTGTCATGTAATTTAGCTAAGCTCTCATCATTCTTTTGCTCAGCTGCCAGTGACTCTTTATCCACACGTAAGAGCTGATCAAAGTTCTTTAAGGCCGGTGATAATAACGACCCTGTCTCGCTTGTGAGTGCGTCAGCTTGCTCTTCCTGCAGGCTAGAACTTTGACACTCAAGTGCTACGCTCTCATTGAGCTGGTCAGCTGGCAGGCTCTCCTCAACTGTTCTTTTGTCCCTCGGGCCTAGCTCGGATTCGGGTATTGAAGTTATCCCCTTTTCTGCTTCCGCTGGAGGAGCTTGTGCATTTTCCACCGAAAGCGCCGCGATCTTACGAGCTTGGCCTCGGGTCAATGCTTCTACTATGCCCTCTCCCAGTTTGAGCCCTTTGTCACACAGTAACTGATTCGAACGATTCGAAAAGATGTAAGGATACTGCAGTGACAAAAATTTGGAAACTGCAGCCTCAGTCTCTACACGCTGTGTTCTTCCACAACCTGTTTTATCCATGCTACTTTTCCGGTGAAGTCATCTACCGTCACGTAAGACGGATGGACAATGTCCATCGTGGCGGCACTGTCTCTTAGCACTCGGCATGGTTTTCCATTAACTTGCAGGTCGTGAAGATATGGACTTAAAAGTTCCATATTCTCATCTTTTTCCTCCACGTAGGAGAAAACTACGCTAGACTTCTCGCAGTTTACAGCTATATGTCCCAGTTTGTGGCATTTGTAACAGCGCATTGGTCTAAAGGATTTGAATTTTCTTTTCTGTTCTTTTTTTGCGGTTTCTCCGTTAAGTTTCTCCTCGCTCTTTTCTGCGGGCTTTTCCGCCATGTCTACAGGCTCCGATCGTCTAGTCGGCGCACCCTTTTTGAACGGAAATGGTTTCCGCGGTCCATTTCGACCGTCCCAGTTTCCCTCCTCGGCGTTCAACTTTCTACGGGTTGCGTACTCTTCGGCTAATTCAGCCGCCCTTTCCACAGTGTTTACATTACCTCTGTCTTGCACCCACAGTTTCACAGCTTGGGGGATGGTTTTGTAAAACTGTTCTAGACACATGCATTCAATGATCATGTCTCTGCTGTCGTACGCTTCCGCGCTTTTAAGCCACTCGACTAGGTTGGCCTTTAAGCTATATGCAAACTCCGGATATCCCTCGCTATCTTTCTTGCCTGTGCTCCTAAACCTTTGCCGAAAAGCTTCGGCTGAAAGGCGGTACTTCTTCAGGAGACTAGCCTTAACTTTTGCATAATCATATGCATCCTGTGCACTCAGTCTGGCGATTACTTCCGCCGCCTCACACGGCAACATAGACAGCAACCGCTGTGGCCATGTATTCGGGCCGAAGTTCATCTTTTCGCAAGTCCTTTCAAAATTGCTTAGGAACAAGCCCATGTCGGTCCCGACCTCAAATGGCTTTAATAGCCTGTCCATGCGGTACGATTCTGCCTCACTTGATCGTCCCAGAGCGCCTTCACTTCCTTGAGACAACTCGAAACGTTTGCTTTCAAGTTCAAGTTGCATTTTTCTTAACTCGCGATCTTTATCGCGTTCTTCTCTTTCCCGTTCTTCTCTTTCTCTTTCCCGTTCTGCTCTTTCTCTTTCCCGTTTCTCTCTCTTTTTGAGAAGTTCCAATCCCATTTGAATATCTTCCTCACTGGCCTGTTCGGAAATGATATGCAATAATTCTGATCTTAGCATTTCCTCGCGTACATCTAGGCCCAGTTCCTCACCAACAATCAACAACTCGTCTCTCAGCAGTGTCCTTAACCCCATGACTGCTGCTTTACTGCCTTGATTCTGCTCTCTAAATCTAGCTAGGAAAATGCAACCTAGCTAACACACAACAATCTAGCTTCCCTACAGTTCTAAACAGAACAACCACAAAATGAAGCCTAGAGAGTCAAAGCAAGAATCAAGCACTCACCGCAGATACAGCACCATGTCGCAAAGTCCATCTCACCGCTGTCAGCCAGTTGTCAGGATTGGGGGCTCAATCCCATCGCTCGAGATCCGTTGCCAAGATTGGAGTCCGGCATGAATTCGAAGGTAGCTGGCCCATGCCGTCGTCCAACTTAAACACGCTGAGGACGTTGATGAAGGGAAGAACTGCTTCTCATCGAGAACGAGGAAAATGGGTTTATTTACAGAAATTAAATCAGTCTAACATGACTGCTTAAGAAAAAGAGTGTCAGTCCAACATGACTGCTCAAGAGAAAGTGTGTCAGTCTAACCTGACTGCACGAGAGAAGTGTGTCGAGCCTCCGCCCAACAGCCGTTTTTAAACGCTCGGTCCTTCGGCGATACAAGGCAGCGAATGTTCGTTTCGTCATCGCAAAACTAGCCGCCTCCCGCGATAAGGTGACGCACACACACACGCAAACACACAGGTGCGAAGGACTGGAGCCGACGACCGAGGGGAGTCGTTCCGGGAAGCTCGGAGACATCCTGGGTAGCTCGTTGTCCCGCCGCGGCTTGCTCATGCGTAGCGAAATCAGGTTCGCGCTGGGGACTTCGGGCACAATAGTTCGTCCGTCGAACCCGTTTCGTCACAACGGAGATGGGGCTCGTGGATGGAGGCGGTTTTCAGCACAAAGCCCGCTTCTTCGAACGCAGTCTAGCTGCAGCGACGGAGAGTGGGGGATGCGCGCCTTGTCCCCTAGTCGTAATTGGGTGGCAATTTTTCCTTGCAGCTCGCCATTCTTAACAGTCCGTACCGGTGACCTAAGGGCAATATAGTTTCGGTTTTATCGTTGCTCCGGCCGGCAGCGAAACATGCACCCTGCTCTCTCCCTAAGTGAGCCGCTATCTCGCGCACTGGCACGCTGGTGCTGTAACAGAACCTGAGAGTGGCATGTGCTCAGCCAATGCGCGGCGCAGTCAGACGAGTTAGAGGGGCGCCAAACTGCCCGGTACTTCCTGAACTAAGTCTGCTTTACCTCCGTGGTAAACGTAGCGAAATAAAACCGGTTTGCGTAATAGCGGTAATGTGTACTTGGAAGTCCGCTTACAACGAAAGCGTATGTTGCAATGTACTGTTTGTAACGATGTCTATGAACTGTTTAACATGAATACGGTAGAACCGTATCGTATTATCTTGCCGTATCGCATTCCGCTGATGCACCTCCGTTTGCATGTATGCGCATCTCACCACATCTCACTGGTCGGCAAGCTAGCGCCGTCTGGTGTCACATTTGGAAATGAGCCCCCTACTTCCGGTAAACATGGTTCCGCTGACATACGGCTGCGCCGCTGGTTGGTTGGCCGGTTGTAATCCCGCAGCGAATGCTTTCCCATAATTCCTGGTGCGATACGCTTCTGTTCGCATGCGCCGCTAAAATGCGCATTCTCCATCTCAAACTACCCTTGTTCGGCGTATTGGATGCGATACGCCTTCCTAGCGAATTACCTCGTTTACATGAGATGCGATACGCTTGAAAGTTCATACGATACGCTTCTGTCGTATTCATGTAAACGCTGCTTATGTAAGCATTCGCGTCATTATAACTTTGCAAAGGTCTACGGGTTAAGGGTTATAAGTCGTAAAGTTGCGCATCAGAAGTGTGGCTCCCACATACGCATTTCACACGTTGTTTAACTTCATTACTCAAAGGGCACGACGCCTGGTGAGAGCCATGCTAACCGAAATTGTGCTCGTGATGACGGCACTGCCACTGCTGGGCGTGGCCGTCGACCAGTCCGAGTTGGAGGTGACCAGATTGCCGGGACTCCGTGAACGCATAAACTTCAGGCACTACTCGGGTTTTCTGAACGCCGCCGAAGGTCGACAGCTTCACTATTGGTAAGTGTACGCGTGGCCACGTGTTAACTGTACGCACCTCTCTCTGTTCCCGTGGTCATGCTACGTTGTTCGTAGTAGATTTATTTGAGCATTTGTACTCTGTCTTTTCCTGTCATCTCGCCTCCTTGCCCATTTTCCTATCTTTACTTTCTTTCTTCCTATCGTCTTCCTGAGGAGCAGGCAAGGTTTGTACCCGTCTGAGTTACGGTCGTGAGCCTGCTTACTGCGTTTCTTTCGCCACTGTCTGACAGGTTATACGCCTCCAAGCACAGACAAAATTCAAAGGTCTTGCTAACTATCCGCAACTTCTTCAAGGTCTCCCCAAGAGTACATTATTAAATTTCCTACTATATAGCCAAAATTATTCACATAATCGCTTCATTCCTGCTCATTTCTCTTTTGTTTTTTCTCTTTTCTATGTTCTTCAATTGTACACTTTACAAACATTTTGCGGTTTGTTGTGTTGTGAATGCCGCGACTACTCTGGTAGTTGTACGGCTAGTTATGGACTCTGCATTATCTGCACTTTGTATTACATTTACTTTGCGTAATATTCCATGTAGAGGCTAAAACATTGCTGTTTTATGCTATATATTTGCACAAATGCAAATATTTTGCTACAAGGTGTCCCCTTTCATCTACACGCTCTGGGACTTCCTTCTGTATAGTTATTTTAGCATTTATGCCACTTTTGAAATAAATAAACTGAAACTAAAATAAACCGAAACATTCACGGCCTATAGTTGGCCCAACTCTACATCCAACAGGGTGATCGTTGAGATGATCGCGACGCTTGCAGAAGGTGTACGATTATGGGCTATGTACTTTCCAGGTGCTTCAGACTCGCATTAATGCGACGAGCGTTATGTGTTTGAGGCACATGGCGTATAGAAGTCGCGTGCTGCTTTCTTTCATGCCTCACTCGATCATTGAGAAGCTTTTCTTTTTTTTGACGAATTAGTGCGTAAAACAATGTATGTTTCTTTTTTCTGAATGTCTAATACTTCTACTTTGGAAAGCCATTGATAGGCAAGTGGCCCTCGCATCCTCTGGTACGCCTTAAGATGACCCAAGCTCCGATGTACATTGATATAAACAAATAAACAAACACAAAAGAAATGAAAACAGAATGTCGACCTTCTGCTTATTTTTTCGTTTCATACTGAACTCCTGGTGCGTTATCACGTTTAGAGTAGAATTAGCAGTGAGGCACTGTGATGGCCAACTTTATTCCTGCAGTTTTTCAGTGAAACAGAGCACAGGTTTTCTGGATGGGTCAGCGCACATTATAAGTGTATCGCTAAATACGGCGAAAGAAAAACAAGAACAAAAGAAACGCGACAGTGACAGGTGTTGTATATCAAGAGTGCGGTTAGAACACCTGCAGAAGTTCCGGCTTTTACTGTTACATTTCATGGCTTTCAGATTTTGTCATCGTCGCACGTCAGCGGGATTACTACAGCGGCGTATTTCGAGACTGATTTTAGGCTGATGAAAATTTTCTTTCTGCGAAGTGGTGGCTTTCTGTGCAGGCGTATATATTATCGTCGAAGCAAGTAGAAAGTAATGTCGGGCACCGTAGTAAGTACATTGCGGAAATGCTTAGATAGAAATGCAGCAGACAATGAATGACTATTTCCGTAATTGCCTACAGGTGTGTGTGTGTGTGTGTACGTGTACTCGCGCGTGTGTAAAGGACAGACAACTCTCGAATAATAATTTCAGTGAATAGCAACGTCATCGCATAAAAATATATATACCGCAGCCATACTCACTCAGAAATACTGTCTGCATCATGCCTTAGCACTTGTTATTCACTACACAGGCAGGCAGATTTATACTCCGATTTACGATAACGTAATGACACGGCATGCGTAGGCCAATCAGGAGCATGGTCGTTCACAAGCACGTGTCGTTCAGGGGCGCGTCCTTCTGCATCGTAGTGTCGTTGTCTATCCTCGCGCATTAGGGATTCCGTCATATATATTTTTTCCAGTGCTGCACTCACTCAAGAGGAAATGATGAAGTTAATTAAGGCCCAGGATCAGACCTCTCAAATCCTGGCAGTCCAGAGGGCTCGCGAGAGGGCCGTCAGGTTTCACCTGATGGTCCCCGAGTGGGCCTAGCCAGGTGACGTGGAGCTTGCTTACGTCCATAGTGAACCAAATGAAGTTGTTTCTCTCTCTCTCTCTCTCTCTCTCCAGTGCTGCATTATTGGGAAATAAAGTACAAGCCGAGAGCTCTGTTCTTGTTTCTTCATACGAAGGTTTATGGAAAGCCAGCGGTCTCCGTCTGACGACCCCGTGTTGCTGTGGATGAATGGAGGACCAGGATGTAGCTCGCTCATTGGTGCTACCATGGAGCTGGGCCCGTTCCGCATTGACCCTCTGGGCGTGAAGCTAACCATAAACCCATTCAGCTGGAACAAGGCTAGTACAACTTGCCTGACTAACGAACGCGTTACGCACCCTCCGGTTAACTTCCCAAAGGCGCTCTTACTTCGGGTCTTGTATCGATGGAGCAGCGATCATTCGCTACCCGTGTGAACAGACCACTTCATTCGATATCGCCCAACCGCAAATGCTGTGGCGTGCCATACTTCAATCTATAAATTACAAACATCATAGTTCTTAAGCCGGGCTAGCTTAACTTGCTTCAGCGATGATTGTATCACATCCCACTATGAAGGGCACTGTTACAATTTGATATTGAAGAGGCAGCGATGACCTATTCGCAACCAATTCCCGCTGGGGTTAAATTGTCATTTAAATCGCCACAATCGCTGCTCTTGTGCTGTTTTCTATTCTTCTTTCTGTACAGGTTGCAAACGTGATATTCCTCGAGTCGCCGGCAGGTACCGGTTACTCGTACGACCCCACCGGGAACAACAGCAGTGACGACAACAAGGCCACCGAAGACAACTACCAGGCCATACAGGATTTCTTCTCCAAGTTCCTGCAGTTCAGGAAAAATGAGTTTTACGTGACGGGTGAAAGCTTCGCCGGCGTCTTCGTTCCTCTCCTAACACAGCGCCTTCTCCTCTCGAATCCACTTGGAATAAACTTGAAGGTATGCGGTTGGATCTACAACCATACACGTCGGACTTGTGCCACATACCACCTCTATTCGAGTTCGAACGAAAAAAAGGAAAGACTGTGACAAACACAGCTGCTCCGCCTTTCAGTGTGCATTTCTGAAAGAGTAAAGATGTCTGCATTAGAAATCTCAATGCATCTCTTGCTAATTAAAGATGTCCATGAATTAAAATCTTACTCGCTATGGGGCACACGTTGTGATTGCGAAATTGAAGTTCAACAGTTGTGAGGTCGTGTCTGCTCATAAATTCTGAAACTGGCATATATTTTAGGGATACCCGCCATTGAAGGTTGCTGTGAAATTGCGCTTCAGCTAGAGCTGCATTAAATGTCAGAAATTCAAAACAGTGAACAATTTTGCCAAATTCTCTTGCCCTTGATATGACTGATGACGTTATGAATATTGACGAATATGAATATTTCTAGATTGGAATCGCCATAGTTAATGCGAAACTGATCAAAAGGACGTGTAAAGTGGGCGTAACCGACCGGCCTTGATAGGTATAGTATTATGAGAGTTCTGCCAGATATGTTTCTTCAGTTCTTCATACAGTGCATCTTGGACTCCGTGACATCCTGAGGTTTACTTGTGCATGCACTGTATATATTTGCAAATGAAAGACCTGGGTGATCTGAAGCTTCAGAATTTATGGTCCGGCTATTAGAATTTGCTCGTAGATTTAACCACATTTTTGCTTTGCCAAGGGTTACACCATCGGAAACGGAGCGGTGGATTTCGAGCTCTACAGCAAGGCGATCCTCTTTTTCGCCTACTATCACGGCCTCTTGGGAGACGAGTAAGCGTTCGTTACTCTGGTTCTTCTTTCGCGAAGCAGGTTGATGGAACCAGTGCTGCCACTTTAGTCATATTGTCGTTAGATTCAGACACTTTATTCTCTTAGTGACATTTTTTTTTTGTAATTTACGGACCGAGGTTTTTTTAGCGGCGTGACAAACTGTTGACATTTTTGTGACTTCGAAGTTAGAAAAGCTGCTTCAAAAATAGCCTTCTATAACGCTCTTCATGATTCAAAACCTACACGGGAGCGTCCGAAATCGGCTGTATGACGGGTAGGCTATGTGACCATGATGAAGCAATGGTATTTCAGAAGATTCAGTGTGCTCACAAAATGCAGTTTTTTTTATTATTGTTTGACATTTGCGAAACCGATTTACACGGGTCCTAAGATTTCAGGCCTTGCGCTTTCACTAGGTAGGCTCAATTGATGGACATGTACAAATTTTTGTACTGACATTTAGAAGGCAGGAAGTAAATAATTATGGCAGAACTCATGTTACGATGACTTGGCGTTAATGCGATTAGCATTCAAGCTATCTAGCTAGAAGCGGTATTTCTTAAGCCACATTTATTTAACATGTGTAGTTGTCATTCAGAACGTTCCGTTGCTTCGGCTGAATGCGACATATTCCCGTCCGCAATTGGCCGAAGACTTCAACGTGGGGGAAATTAGACAAGCCATTTTTGCGTTCTACGGCAAGTGTGCGCCAGGTGCCGAGAGTATCACCAACAAGATACTGCGGAATCTAGAGGACCGTTCGATCGTATACCTCACCGAGATCAACGAGACGTGGAAAAACGGCAGCGTCCCAGAGCAATGGAAGACCGCCAACGTCGTCCTGATCCCCAAACCAGGCAAGGTTCTGGATGAGGACAACTTCCGACCCATCTCTCTCACCTCCTGCGTCTGGAAAGTGGCGGAGCACGTCCTCCTCAACAGACTAAACAGATATCTCGAAGAGTACAACATCTATACTAACAACATGATATGCTTCGGTGCCGGCCTCAAGTCGCAGGATGCCATGAAGATGATCAAACATTAAATCATCGGCGGCAGTACCAGGGACACCATGGCCCTGCTCGGTCTTGACCTCGAGAAAGCCTTTGACAATGTTCTCCACGAATACATTCTGGCCTCCGTTGCAGACCTTGAGCTGGGCCCTAGACTATATAACTACGTGACGGGGAGGAAAGCGAAGCTGCGGATCGGCTACTTTGCCTCCGACGAGGTGCTCCCGGGCCCACGGGGCACGTCGCAAGGCTTGGTCAATTCGCCTGCTCTCTTCAACATCTGCATGGTTGGCCTCTCGAACACTCTGGCCCAAGTTGAATGTATCAAACACACCATCTACGCCGACGACATCACGATCTGGTGCACCGGCGGTAGCGAAGGGCAAGTGGAAAGCGCCATGCAAAAGGCGGTAGACGTCATGGAGCAGTACCTGCTACCCACCGGACTCAGATGCTCCCCGACCAAATCTGAGCTTCCGCTTTATAGAAAAGAAAAAAAAGCGGTAGACACAAGGGCTGGAAACCGGTCTCGGAAAGTGACATTCACTTGTTCACTCGGAACGGTGACCCGATGCCCAGGGTCGACACCATCAGAGTCCAGTCTGTGTTCATCGAATCACGTGGCGGCAACAGCACTGCGTTGCGCAAGGTCATTGCGAAGACCGACAATGTTTTTCGCCTCGTGCGAAGGGTCATGAACAGACATCGTGGCCTCAAGGAGGACAACCTCCTTCGGCTCATCAACGCCTTTGTGCTGTGTCACTTTACCTACACGGCGGCCATGCACAACTGGCTCAGAGCCGACCGCGAAAAGCTTAATGCCCTCATTAGAAAATTCGTCAAGAAAGCCCTCGCGCTGCCCCTGAGAAAGCACACCGAGGACTTCCTTCGGCTCGGCACACACAACACCATGGAGGAGATAGCTGAGGCTCAGGAACGGGCCCAGCTAACTCGTCTGTCCACCACGACGGCCGGCAGGCGTATCCTTGAGGAGATCGGACTCGCACCCACCAAGAACTTGGCTGAAAACACCCCAATCCCCAGAGAAGTGGGGGAGAAAATCGTGGCTGCCCCTTTCCTCCGCAACGTTCATCCCGTTTACAACGCAGGTCGTCGCAAGGCAAGAGCATTGAATATGCTGAAGCAAATAAACGAGGACAAGATCGAAGCGAGCTTCGTGGATGCAGCTGCATGCCGAGACAACAAGGCTTTTGCGGTTTCAGTCGTGGGCACGCTGAGCAAAGTCATCAACTATGCTTCCGTCCGGACGACGAACCCCGAGGTGGGCGAGCAAGTGGCCATTCCACTTGCCATGCAAGACGGTCGGAGAGAAAGGGTGTATAGCGATTCGAAAGTGGCCGTCAGGGCATTGCGGAAAGGCCGGGTAGCCCAGCAGGTAATTCAAATTCTGAAAGGCGCCAAACACGGTGACACCTCCATACACTCCATCATTTGGTTCCCTGCCCACGTCGGGGCGATTGAGGAGGTTCCTCTGAACCTCAACGAGTCTGTCCGCGAGGCTGCGCGTGGCTTTACCGACCGCGCTGCACTCGGATGGGGCGACTGTCTCCCCGGACACACAGACGCTCCTATCACGTACAATGAACTTACTAAATTCTTTTACTTAGAGAGAAGGGTTTTCCCGCCGCCTCACTCCAAGCTAAGCAGGCGGTCCCGCTCAGACTCTTGCAAACGAACTGCTACCCAAATCCGGCGTCCCTTAGCAGTATATATATCCCGAGATTTATCCGAATTGTTCTCGCGTGGCCTTTGGTGAGGCTGCTACTTTGTCTCATATGCTCTCGGAGTGCGAGTCGCTGGGCCCGAAGTTCACCAAGGAAGAGAGGGACGCACTCTTGCGAAGTCCCGCCTTTGAGGACCAAATCCTGGCCGCCCAGAGCGCCCGCGATCGGGCCGGTAGGCTAGATCTGTCAGTCCCGTCGTGGGATTAGCCGGGGGCGCGTTTTATCGCGTTTTGTTGGACAAAATAAAAGTTTATTCACTCACTCACTCACTCGCTCACTCACTCACTCACTCACTCACTCACTCACTCACTCACTCACTCACTCACTCACTCACTCACTCACTCACTCACTCACTCACTCACTCACTCACTCACTCACTCACTCACTCACTCACTCACTCACTCACTCACTCACTCACTCACTCACTCACTCACTCACTCACTCACTCACTCACTCACCTAGACAAGCGTGAGGCATTTCGGCAAAGTACTTACGCCATGCCAGCGTATATAATATTGTTCTAAAACGCCTACGTTAACTAAACTAGACATTACTAAAAAGATTTAGCAGTAATTTGGCCACTTTTATATATCACATTAACGACGCGATTAAAAAAAATTGTGGCAACACTCGAGAGGGATTAAAAACTCATCCTTCGCGGGCATTGTCATTTGGCTTTCCCAAATGCAAAGGGCGATACATTTCTCCTTTTCTGCAGCCTCTGGAACGAGGTGACGTCAAATTGCTGCAATGGCACCGTCTCGAAGGAGACATGCGACTTCGCCTGGAATACCCATGATCCTGCCTGCGTTGATCCGGTATATATTTGCTCCTTAACAAGTGGTGATGTTTGCTTATCGACGGTAAATTACCTTTTAGAGCCCGCATTTCGAAGGCTATGCTTCCTTGCATGTTATTTATTGGCACCACTGAAACGCAGTACCTAGAGAAATAGTTTCATAAGTGACGTCCGGCCTGATGGGAAGAAGGACAACGGCAGTAAGATTAAAGTTCAAGAAACTACAAATAACCACGCGATATTAGCAGATATCCGTCCATATTCATCGTGCCCTTCATGCCGAAATAGCGCCTAATCTTAACCGGCAATGAAACCTTGTCTACTTTGCATTGATTTGAGGGGTGGCTTTTAAGGTTCCAACGCGACACGGGGAATGCCAGAGACGCCATAGTGGACGAGGGCTCTGGATTAATTTTGACCGCCTCAGATCCTCCAGCGTGCCCCCCAATATCAAAGTATACAAGCGTCTCTATATTTCGCCCTCCTTGAAGTGCGGCCACCGCGGTTTTGGAGGCGGGAATGCGACGTGGCTCACGGCAACTGAATGCCATAGCCATGGCGCCACCGCGCAGGATCAAATTTTATGTCGCAGAGCCTGTCTTTCGGTTTAAGAAAATGTAGACACGCACGTTGCTCATAGATGGTGTATTCTGTCCCCCCCCACCCCCCCCCCCCCCACCCCTTTCTTTTTTCCTGCGCAGGCGCTAACGTAGTACCGCTGAAAAGGGACGGTACGTTTCCGGGAAAAATATGGCGTGGTACATCCAGCGCATTGCGTACCTCTTAAACATTTTTTTCTTTCTATATGGCGAGTCGGGCTAGTTGGTTCAAGTTCATGTTGAACAGATATTGCAGCGCAGTGGCACAGAGACAAAAGGTTACAGGGCCCTGTCCGCTTTTCTATGACCTTTTGTCAGTATGCCGGTGCGCTTTCAGATCTGTTCGACAAAAAATAAATTTCTAGGTCGCAATAGTTTGTAACGGCGCCCTATAGCAATAGAAAAACAAATTGGTGTCACGAATAATTGGAAAGACTGCCACATGCATATGCAACTTCAGCTTTTGTCACCAATGGGTAATTGCGCTTGGGAGGATAATGTCACGCTTTGACGCGATACATTGTGTGCTTACCTGGATAAAAGAAGCCAAGAATGACAAGTCAGCGCTCGCTACCCACGGTCTGCGTCTTCATTTCACCTTTAAATTTAAGCATTCGGAGCGAACGATCCTCAAATGATCCCGTTCATGAGGCAGCTTTTTTTTCGGGTTCTGTTGGTGTTGCGCTTTTTCTTTCCCTCTCAGAGCGCTTCGTCGTCATGCGCACTACAACGTTTATTTGGATTTCTTAGGTGAAAGCTGGCTACGACATCGTTCTCAGGAGTGGCTTGAACGTGTACAACCTGTACGCGCCATGCGGCACCACCAAACAACCACGGCAGCTTCTCTCGAGGCGTCACCCGGAGATGAGTCAGTACGCAAAGCAGCAGCTGCTGATCAAGACGCGTAGCGTGCGAAGCACGGTAAGGCGCGTGTGCATCTGAACATGCCATCACACATTGAACAGGAACACACTGAACAGGAGTTGAACATGAACATGCCACATGAACATGCCATCATTTTGTGCTTCCGAACATGCCATCATAAGCTTTAGCTCGCAATCTCCTATCTAAACAGATGAGGACGGATAAATCGTTTTTCTCGGCTTGCATTGAACCCAATTTTGGCGATTTGTTGGACTTCAATGAAAAATAAAATAAAAATAATATGTAGGAACTGTAGGAACTGGCACTTGAATTTATGCTTTTCACATTTTAAATAAACTAGGATAAATCGCAAGAATAACAGAAGGTTTCCCGTCGGCTTCAGTACTCTGTAACTGCTCAATAAGAAACATCAGAATTCCGTGAGCTGCACTCAATGATACATCAAAAGCGGACAAGAGTTATGCCACTTTTCTTTGAGCAAGACTTTTGCTCGACCCTCGCAAATGTACATACCATTTCACCTCAACTGTCAATTCATATATCACCTACGTTCGCTTGGTATACTCTAAAGTTTACAGAACTGCGGCGCCTGTATTTGATTTAGAGTTATGGATTTGTAAACTTTGCGCCTACATTTTTCTTATTCCTTCCTGATATAGGGAAATCTTTGTAAGAAATCTGAGGCCTAAATCCTGCTACCTAAAGCCGGTATAATTTAGTTTTATCTCTCAAATGTGGGACAACTTATTCAATTTAGCAGAGTGGTTGTCTGATTACTCTTCTGCTCTTCTGTCCTACTCTTCTGCTGTCACCTCCCTTCAGAAGAGTAGGCAGGCGTTGTGCCCCTTCCGGTGGCAGTTGCCAGCCTGCTCCTCGCTTTCCCTTTCCTGATACCTGTGTATATGTGTATGTGTTCAAAACAAATAATAATAATAATAATACATGTATTGGAATAATCAAGTTACACTTGCATTCGCTCTAAATCTTCATCTTAAGAGCATAATCCTACAATAAAACACGGGGAGAGATTAGACGCAATAAATGAGGTTAAGATGAACGACGGAATGTCCTAATTGTGATGGAATTGAAACTAGAGTTATGCGAGGGGCAGCTTCGGAATTGTTATAGGTTGGGATTACAGAAAGTGAATCACTTTAAATTATAGTACTAGTAGTATAGTAGGACAACACGAACGTCGTGCTGTGTTGTCCTTTCCGGCCATGTTGTGTTGTCCTTTAAGGTGATTCAGCTGTCCTTTTCGTTCGTTGTGTCCGTGATTGCCCGTCTGTATTTTAGTACCAGAAAGTATGTCTTTTTTACGAACTTTGTTTCTTCATTCATAAAAATTAGTATTGTGTTTAAAAGGTACGCAATAGAATTAAACTGAATTTCGAAACGTCTCTTAATGAATGAGATGGACTTTCAGTGACGCGGGCATAGTTCTCGCTCGCGAGCAAACGCACCGTTTTCCCATCAGGCAGTCTGGTGGAACCCGAGTCACACATGGGCGGTTCTTATTTACCTGTGTCGTATGCGTCTGTATTTTTGAGTGTGTCGTGCTTAAGATCTCACCTGGACTCGATGATGCGAGCGTGTGAAACTCGAGCAGTCGGTCACAACGTGATCAAAAATAACGTACAGCGCGAAAGACAAAGACTGCGAAGACGACATACACAGCGTTGGGTATGTCGTCTTCGCAGTCCTTCTCTTTCGCGCTGTACGTTATTTTTGATCATGAATTACCAACTAGCTCGGGCAACCACCCTAGGTCACAACGAAGTATCGGCTGAAGCTGCAGATGCTCCTATCTTACAGCATACGTGGTACATTCGCGTTTTGTGCCCTTTTCGCATATGGTATGTCAACATTAAAACCGCCGTGATTGTAAGAAAGAAGTACATTTATTCAAAGAAGAGGTATGCGCGGGACAGCACGAACAATGCATCTGGATATATAGCTCAAGGCCATCCATGCTAGTAATTACATTGACAACGCCAAAACGACAATAAGCAGTGTAATAAATCGCATATACATAAATACACATTCGCAGAACAGAATTAGGAAGGCTCCTTTTTAACAGCCTGAAACACAATTCTAAAATAAGCCTAAAACAGGGCTATTTCATTGAAAAGCATATGTGCACAAGATATCGTCTTTCTTTAAAAGCACATCTGTTCTCCGCAACATCTGACTGAATTAATCTGTATGTTGGAAAATCTCCGTTGAATCGCAGAGACGAAATACTATTTTTGATTGGGAAGAAGAAGAGAGAGAGAGAAAGAGAGAGAGCAGCTTTGACACTCAACCTCACTCTGTAGTCAAGACAGTGACAAACACTAACGTTAACAACTGACTATCATTGCAGACAACATTGTTTCATGCTTACTTTCTATAGGTTTTACCGCGTGAAAGAATGCACATTTGTTTGTTAGTCAGGACTAATCTTTGTCGCATCTCACTGGCTGTCCTTAAGAGGAAGCATTAGCTCGGGAGCTACAATCTAAAAAACATGGAAACTGAGAAATAGTTTTTGGCAACCACTAAACCAATTTGATTCGGCTTGTCGCATGTAAAAGAACAAGTGAAAATTTAATCACTGAAAGAAGTAAATTATCAATTTATGCCATGCTTTTTTTTAAAGAAGAAGCCTGAAAATTGCAAAATCGCAAAAAGATCAAATATCAAGTTTGATGCTCTCCAACTAAGGAATAATATATTACACCCAAATTCTGGAAACTGCACCTAATAATAATGGCGTGGACATAACTGGTATAATATACACTGCTCTCTAAGATAATACACTAATTTGTGAGCATGGCTTATAGAAAACTCTCGTAAACGTTGTAATAATTTCATTGAACCGGAACAATCGTATATAAGTTGTACGCTATGCACTTTAGAAAACTGAGCTATGTGTTTTTGGAGAAGAATCACGGATTTGTGTACTTCGTCTTTCAAGTTTTTTAACTTGCGGAATTTCGGCAATTTTTGTATGATACGATATATCTTAAATAATATTTGTGCTATCGGAGTTGCCAGAATTTAAGATTTTCTCTCGAATGGAACGAGTTTTTCTCAGATAATTCCAACGGTTGTTTTACAAATTTGTTTCTGCGTTTCATGAGTAATTGAATAAGGAAATTGGAGTTGCCTCCGAGGTAAAGCTTCCTCTTAACTCTGTTTTCGCTATTACTCCAGTCATAAACCAGCCACTGTGAGTACCACGTTCAACAATTCCACTTTCGATTCACAAATGCGGTGCCGTACTCGTAGGTGACTCTGGTCAGTCGGTCTTTTCTAGGACCTGTTCGAGACCCCGAATTGCCAGAACATGGACAACTTGCAGCTGTACTTCAATAGACGTGACGTCATCAAAGCTTTGCACGTTGAACAGTCTCCCCATATGTGGCTGCCGTGCAGGTGAGTCCATTTTAAGGGTTCGCAGTCATGTAGAGGGCGGAGGCGCCAGCACTGTCACTGTGTCACGTGGCACACCCATGACGCGAAACGCAAAATCTGAGGAGACAGGAGTCCGATAAACGATACTCAAGGAAATTCAACGGAGCTTCCGCCAGGAGGAACGTCGTTTAGAAGAAAATGTACTACATTTGCTTCCACACTTTGAACTTTTCTAAACAGGTCCTAACATATGTTATACAAATTGTATTCGATTTGGTGATAATGCGAAGAACCTACTCATTTTTGGACTGGAGCGCCGGCCGTGAATTCCATAGTGCAACTGGCACATGCTTACGAAAATTGTTTTGTTTCTGCAATACAGTAAAATTAGTCCCTATACAGCGCAGTTCAGGCATATGGGAATTAAATTTGAGTTACAATTCTCGTGCAGTTTTTATGGCCTTTAGGTATTTGCAGACATCATTGTTCGAGACAAGCTCTCGAATTAAGGAAGGTATCGGATAAAGCGACATTGTGCTTGTAGAAGGTTTTATATTGTATGCTCGGCACTTTGATAATATAGGACAAGGCATTAAAATTGTATAGTACCGATGTAACTTTCCAAGAATGCTTGCATATTGTTGCTATTGGATTCTTTGTTAACGGTATCGTATTGATGCATTCACAAAACCACCAATGCATTTGCGTCTTACACAGAGAAGAATGTTACTGCACATTAATTATATCCCATAGATGGCAGTAGTACATGACCGGGGTAGTTGGAGAAGTATGGGAGGGGCCTTTGCCCTGCAGTGGGGATAACCAGGCTGATGATGATGATGATGATGATGATGATGATGATGATGATGATGGCAGTAAATAAATACCCGGGTTGCGGACGACGGATATTGAGATGGACATGCCATCATTCGACTGTGGTTTTCGTAACGAGGCAGTGAACGCATGATTTTGAAATGTCAGCTTGACATTTGGGCATCAGTGATAGATAAAACGCGATGAAGTATCTCAAGGTGTGGCAAACAGGATGCGCCTGAGCCCAATGTCCTTAAAGACCCTATGTAAGAGTAACAGCCGCGCGATTAGGTATTACAAGAAGTACCGATATGAATGTCTTAGTTTTGTGGACCAAAGGCTAAATTATTTGATTCGGTACCGCACCATACAGCGTACACCTAAACCTTGATTAGTGACGAACATAAGCTTCAGTAATTGGAGGTTTATCACCTTAGTTTCACGGACGCGGCCGCTATGCCATTAATTGAGCCTGCAATCTTGCGCCAAAAAAGTACGCCATTTGTCATGGAGCCATCACCAGCAATAAAAAATGAAATGAACTGCTCCTTCAATAATATAGGGTTTCTCTCATTGCTTTTTTTTAAATGTTTGTTGTTCTTTCTTGTCACAGCGTGAGCTATAAGTTTGAGAAGAAATGTGTGCCTACAGCAAGTGCGTACGGATATGTTCTCAGAACGACCCCCTTGCTTCGTGCTGCCTTACAGTGAAACCCTAAACTACACCCAGCAGTACGTGACTATGCGTGAAGTGGTGCAACAACTGGCCGAATCTGGGCGTCTCAGAGGCCTCGTTTATCACGGCGACGTGGACATGGCGTGCCCGTTTCTCGGGGGCGACTGGTTCGTACGCAGCTTGGGATACGAGGTAAAGTGTTCTCCACAAGAAGAAGAAAGAAGTGAAAGAAAGTCTTTTTTTCCACGTGTACCAGGAGTAGTTTGTGAGGTGAAAATCTCCGCGTTGTGGACATAATGTCCCTTTTAAACTGTTAATGCGCACAGGCAACGTCACAGTAGTCATCCTCGATGGTTTACGGGAACTCGCGTAATGCGACGGTTGTGGTTTCGTATGTTCTTAGGGGTCTCTCTATTCCCCTCATCGTCCTTCATTTCATAGCGAGCGTCTCAAATCCGGGAGGTTTGATGCTTTCGGGAAGCATACCAAGGCTTATGGGTCAGCTGCCTGCTCATAAAATAAGGTCGCACTCTACGTGCAAAAAAGTGTAACAAATTGCATTTTTTTGAACTTTCCTATCAATCTTTTAGTCGGATCGCGTGGTACCTTAGGCTAGCAGGGGATATATACAGCCAACTCCCAAAGTTGCCTACGAGTGTTGTACAGTACCTGTGAGCGGCTCTGTGGAAGTGAAGACAGGAGTGAATTCTTCGCCAATCCTTTTTAAAACCCATCCTTCTCCCTGCCCTTCAGCTCTCTGCATCCTGTAACAGTAGTCTGGTCTTCAACCGCTCTTACGAGGAAGTTTTAGCTCGGGATCTCCCATCGGAATACACGGGAACGGAGAACATTGTTCTCTGCAAACACTGCACCGAATTTGATGAGATTTATTGCATTTAAAATAAACATTTAGTCTACAGCGACCATAGAAAGCAAAGCATAACTGCGAGTCGGCCTAGTTGAAATAGATTCATTATTTAAAAACTTTTTGTGCGCTAACAAACAGAGACAAAGAAGAGGAGCAACACAACCGAATGTCCGGTGTGACCGGATGGTTGCCCTCGTCTGCAGGACACGGGAGAAGAATAATCAGGATCTTGAGATCAGAGAGCCGGAGACAGGTTAGACATTTCAAAGAATGTCTAAAGGTGGCCTGTTCGTCTGCTTCCGATGGTCTTTTCAATGTGAAGGCTTTTCGGGAGTGGTGCAGACAGGCAAACATTGTGACTGAGGCTATATGGAACGATGTTCATCGAAAATTGCCGAAGAAGAAGAAAAGGGAAGTGCCAGATGGATGCCTTCTATTACTAGGGGGCGCAACGGTGGAAGAACGGCATCAAGATGTACTCAAGTTGGGGTCAAAATTCTGTGTGGAGCCAAGGATCAGCATCGTCGACAGGTTAGCACTTACAAGGGACATTGCCAGGAGTGTACAAGAGAAAAAAAGACCAGTTGTTAGAAAGCGCTCGTCCTTGTGTTGCTCCTCTTCTTCGTCCCTGTTTGTTTGCGCACAAAAAGTTTTTAAGTAGGAAGCGAGTTTTGTTAATTCTGACGTCAGCAGTCTTAACCAAAAATGTTTGAAATTCGAAAATTGAAAAACGAGACAATTGAAAAACGAGGCTTCAAGTATGAAGTCAAAACTATCTATGTCGAGAATAAAAAACAATATCACTATTCCGTAAACTGTACCTAATGACATATCTGGAGCGAGAACTGATGTAATATGCATCGCGCTAAAATATACCACCGGTGTGTGAGTAGGATCTTTACAAAAGTCTCGTAAAGGTTGGAACAATATTACGAAAGCTGTAAATTCATATATCAAATTCGCCCGCTTTAGGTACTCTGACCGACGCACCTTAGAGAAATTCGATCTCTTTTTAGAGCGCAGCTCTTTGGCGTCCGTTCCTGGGTTTCGCGTCGTCGTCGGCGTTGTCGTCGGCCTCGTAACCAGCTCCGCCCCCCTTTCATCCCCCCAGCGCTAGCAGCGACCGACTGATACCGCTGGATGCCGCTGACGCCGCTAGAGAGTCAAGATAACGTGACTGCATAGAACACCGTCGCCGCCATGCAGAAAGAGGAGGAAAGGGTCCCCCCCCCCCCCCCCCCCTGTTCTTGTGTGGCGGATAGGGTGCTCTTCAGTTGCCGACGCGCCGGCTATTTCACGTAGGCCCCGGCACGTCGACGAATACGTGACCACCTTCCCACGGCTAGACCTGGTTCTTAGCGCTGCGGAAGCGAGGGTATCATATTGTTTGTGTCGGCATCGGCGGCGTTGTCCCTGAAACCAACTCCGCAGCTGGGGTTGACTCACTATCGGCGTCAGCGGCATCAGTCAGTCGCTGCTATCTCTTCCCTCCTCCCTTTATCGTGTTGTCCGCTTGCTGCGCGCGCTTCTGCCCCCATCGTTTGCCGCTGGGTGTACACGCCGCCCCCCTCCCCCCTCTTCCTGCGAGTCTCCGGTTGTCAAAGCGCCGGCTACCGCACTCACGAAAGACGTCGTGCACTTCCTGCAACTCGCATTAACCGTCCATCGATCCACACCGATGTTAGTAGTGGGGGACTTTAATGTTGACATAAAGACAAACAGCAATTTCCTAACACTTATGCGGGAGAACATCCCGTTCCTCTCGCTCGTAACGCGTCCCACGGCTGTGACAACCTCGCGAGGCACTTGTATAGATCTCGTCTTTGAGAATCAAGCATTGGTGTACCAAGTCGAACATATATCAGTCTATTTCTCCGACCACAAAGCTTCCTTCATGACTGTCAAGAACTGTTAGTGGAGTCTTTGTTAAAGGAATACGTGTGAAAAAAAAAAAAAAAAATTCTGTGATAGCGCATACATGTGTTGCTCGATTTCTTTGCCTCAATCTATCGAAAAGGTGAAACAGCTTATTTGCTGCGCTCAAATTTCGCATTAGGAAGTAACGTAATCGTCGGTAATTTTTGGTTTAGAGTTACGAATTTGTAAATTTCTTGCTTCTACTTTAATGTGATGGCAACTATATGGAGACTCCAAGCGCATTTCCGCCATTGGCGTGGGCGTCGGCTACGGCGTCGCCGCGAGGTTCCGTATAAAGCACAAGGACAATAACACCGTACCCGCGTCCCCTACGCCGTAGGTGAGTGAAGGCGTGCGAGTGGAGCCAACAGTCACGACGCCATCTCGCCCGCGTGAAAGCGAGGAAAGCGGGGAGGATGCGTGTAGTCTTACGTCGTGCGCGAGGCACCGAAAGTTCTGAGGCGCCAGGGTGGGAGAGAGGAGAAGGGGGGGCGGTGCAGCCTTCTTCTCCGGCTGCAAGTGTGCAAGTGGCGGCTGCGCGCGGTCACGCGGCCTTATCTTGAGAGCAAACTGCGCTGGGGGCAGAGTCTAGCTGCGTCGGCGGTTCGTAGCTTCTTGCGCGCGGCGTGTTCTCGGCGCTCACGCTGGGATGAAGCGATAGACAGCACGAATGTCACTTCGCTCGCTGCTGCTGCCGCGTTTCGTCACGCCAGCGTTGACAGCAAATTTATACCATCATCGAGTCAGATGTGGTCATGTTTGCTTCTGCGTGCGCGACACCGTGCTTGGTAATTTAGTTATGAAGTTTATTTGAAGGGTTCCCCCCTCTCTTTTCTTTTTTTGTCTGTTTTCATTATATATTTTTTGAAACACCCTCACCAACACATTCCATAGTCCCAGACGTCGGTACACCTTTTTCGGCGCCTCAGCCACACAGGGTATCGCCATTTCTGTATACCGCTGTAACGACACCTACGTGGAGCTACTGGGGTCTAACGTCGCTTGAAAGATCATGCCGCTGCCATCCAGTTGCCCCATACATTGCACCCCAGACTCCTTGTCACCATCTTAACTACATGAACATTACTCGACGCATTGTTGGTATGCTACTAGAGTCACTCTTTCAACTCCGGTCTTTTGTGTTACTCGTGCACTGACCGGCTGACCGGCTATTCTAAAGCCACAAAAACATGCCGCCAACGACGCCCCTGAATGCTCCCTAACCTCTCGCTTCCCCAACGCCCTTCAATGCCCCCTTCTTCTTGTTCTTTCCTCTTTTTTTTCCCTCTTGGTGTCCCCCCGATTTTTCCCTCCTTTTCTTTATTTTCTCATCGCCTTCCCACTCTCCCGCTCTTGTCCCCTCGTCTTGGGAACCACGCTCTCAGACGTCAGGCGACAGCGCTCATTATCTCTGAAGTCTCTCCCTTTATAACGAACCGCCACCGACAACCACCGCACGTGACGTCACTGCACTAACCCTTGAAAGCTAACATGCCGAGGATGAAGAGGCCGCCTTTGACGAAGATTGGTCCTCCTGTCGAAACGTTGGCGAGTCTTTATGAGGCGCCTTATCCCTGTTTATAAGCTTTATACCACAGTGTGCTATTCCATCTGTCAGCCCCTTTTTTGATTTTGGTAATTTAGTTAGTGTGCCTGTGTTGACAACTTTGTGCGGCCGGTAAAACCACTATCGTTACTTCGCATAGCCCTCCACTAATTTACTATGGCAATCGCTGCATCTCCTTTCGCGCTTAACTGCGACGTGGTTTTTTAAATTGAACAATTGTTGCGAAGTTTTGCAAAAGAAATTCAAGCCATAAATGAAAATTATGCTTCTTAGAATCACTGTAATTTAGCAATCTCTCTTAACCAGAACAAATTTCAATGATATCCATCTGTTTGCTAATGAGAGCTTTTGTGCGATTAACATATTTTTGTACAGACAGTGAGAAAAAGAGAAAAGGGAAGAAGGAAAGGCAGGGAATTTAACCAGACGACTCTAGTTTACTACCCTACACGTGGGGAGGGGAATGAGGAGTAAAAAAGAGAGAGAGGAAACTTGAGTCTATTGCCCACTTTTAGATGCATTAAGTTAGGTGTAGGATGTCTACAGTCGGGCACTCAAGGCTGTTGCCTTCAGGTAGTGAGGAAGCACTCGAACTGCTTTCTGGGCTATTGAACTGTGAGGCCAGGCAGCCAAGATCTTTGCTTCTGTACAGAAATAACCTTAGTTGGCGCCGAGCTAAACCTTCCTCCTAAATTATGCTAAGCTTCTTAAGCGACGAAAAGAAATAAACTTTCAAAGGCGCCTGTGGTTCATACAATGCTTGTACTGTAGAATCCAATGAGTGCTCTATTTTCAGCAGCTTGAAAAGTTTCATGATTGTATTGCACTGAGTATTATGCTAACGGAAGGTTATGAAGAACGAACATAAAAGAACTAGAAACGGACTTGTTCTTTCATGTTCGTTCTTGAAGTTCTCCCCTAAGTATAATTCTAAGCGCAACACATTCATGCATGTCCACCAACTAGCTCCGTTCATCGCGTTACTAAACTGAAACGTTTCTTGTTGGAAGTTTTGAACGCTCTTATTGAATGCCACAGGTTAGCTCACGATTCCAAGGAATCATTATTTGGCTTCAAATGGTTTTACGGCGAAGCTGTTAGCCTCTAGTAGGTCGGGATTCTTCGTGTCAATCAGAAAAAAAATAGGAGTCGGAAAATGTCGGAACCTTTCCCAACGTTCACATTATAAAGCGTTGAAGTATTACTTTCATTTATTTATGTGTGACTTGGCCTTGCGCGTCTCATTTTTTTTTCTTTGACAGTCCACATCTCAATACAAGATGTGGCACGCTGGATCCATTATCGCTGGCTTCGTGCAGACCTTCGCCAAGGACATCACTTTCGTCACCGTGAAGGTAGTTTTTTTTTTTTACTATGTATTATATTGGCGCAGTGATTGAAACGTTTTGGGAGTTGTGTCGATCAGGTCCTGTGATACCTTGCGAGGCTTGAGCGCCCAAAGAAAAGCCGTCATTCGCAGCTGTGTTGCGAATGACACAGCCTAACAAGAAGCAGTTAAGGAATTCTCCTATCGCTAATATTCCTAGCACTCAGGCTTCACGAAAAGGCCGACGATGTCTTGTGTGACAGGGTGATAAACGCAGGCGTAGGCAGCTACACAATGCGTGGCAATGTGGTGAGGATAATAGGCGGTTGTGCCTTAGAAAGTCACAAAATAGCAAATGAAGATGAGCTGTGTTAGTAAATTACGCCCCTACAATACCAGAAAAGAGACAGTTATCGTAAGAGAAGGCTTGCTAACGCAGGAAACACTCAAAGACCAGCGATAGCGCCACCTTGAAGTTTTCGTACCAGACTCGGCGTCATGTCATGAATTTCAGGCGCGTACGCTCGGGCCTACTAATATTTCACCGAAAAAAAAATAATTTCTTTGTATTCTGGAAGAGCCAAAGAAGGAACTCGAAAGGTTTCGCAAACTTCAATGCGACACAGCGAAGAAATGTGGGAAAACGTTTTTAAATTAGTGACGTCACACGGAGTTACAGGCGCTGGGATCACAAAGACGGGATATATTCTGCGATGATCAGTTTCGGCGATACTGTCGCCTTGGCTACGCCTTTGCCATTGGCACGCGCTGATTGGCTGTAACATCAAAATCAGATGAGCTGATTGGCTGGTTGCGCAATTCGTCACCTGATTTTTCACAACGAGCCAATCAGCGTGCACCTGATGGCGATACTATCGCCGAGGCGGCACTGTCACCCAAAGTAATCGTCGCAAAATACGTTACAAGGTTGATCGCTTTTTTGCGCTTTGTTTATCAAGCTGTTACCGCAAAACTAACGATAATGAAGATTTCAAAGTATACTGCAACCGTAAAAAGTAGTCCCCTTAAATGTCTTTTCGGTATTAACGATTATACAGTTTCTTGTACTGATGAGCTACATACTTGGGCAGGCAGATTCTAGAGAACTTCTATAGAACTTCTACGGAAAGCGACGACGTGCTTTAGACGAAAAACGGCAACACTCCACGGCCGCCATAATCCACCGTTAATCTTTCGGCCTCCTTTAGTTTGTAAATAAAAAAAAAAAAAAACGCTAGAAGATTTTGTGAGGAGACCTTGTGCTCTGTGAAAGGGAGGTAGAAATCCAGGTTTGCAGTCTCCGCTCTTTTGGTGGTCCCGTGTCGGTTGAAGCGTTTAAATTTAAGGCACCTTGCGCTTTATACCATATTGAGACCAGGTGATTCCTGGCGTTTGCAATTTTGAGACGAAATTGATTGTTCTTTTCGATACAGCTTAGAAAAATCCCTAAACAAACGCACTTCTCCCTTTCATTGTATTTTAGTTCTTTAGGAGAAAGGGTGGGGGCACGTGTTTGTACTTTCTGTGATGAGGTGTTATTCTACATAGCGTGAGGCGGACTTTTTCTGTACACCAGAATCTACATTAAGCCTTGTATTAGCCTGCCGCTGGAGGTCGTGTAAGATTGCTGACAATCTTTTATTTTTTAGTAAACGTGATGTTATGATGTGCTTCGCGCGTTTATGCTAGCGTCATTTGTCCGAGACGGCGCCGATTTATAAGTCCATAAAAAATAGAAATGTTTCACATTCATTAACGCGATAGCGCTAAGGGCTCCGTGTCGCAGAAAATGCGGTGTCGGCGTCGGCGTAGCTGTCCGTAAGCGAAAATTTCCGCATATATCTTTATACATGTATACGCCACGCCTCGCTCTATGACATGGGGTATATGGGGGTTATATTGAAATTGAAATTGATTTTATTCATTATAGAATACAGGTCATAAAAAAGAATAATATACAGAAGGAGGTCCCATAGTCAAAGACTGTATCGGGACCTCCTATTATTTATAAGTATGCCTTTTCTAAAGCAACGAACAGAACTACATTAAAATCATATATAAGCAAACATGGAAGAAAATAAGTACTGGAGAATGCAAAACAAGATAAGGAGTTGCAAAACATCTAAAGAAGGCAATTATACAATTACAAGGAGCAAATGCAGCAACACTAAATGAACTAAACGAATTTGACAGTAACGGACAAAACATTTTACCCAAACATGCAATACAAACAAGAACAAAAAAAGAATTTCAAATATAAATGCGCATAAATGCAACAATACAAACAACAAAACCACTTCGAAACACACATGACTATTCATAAAAAAGAAAAGTATCAGAACAGCGGAATATTTGAATTAGTAAGAGTGAAGGAAAAAACAAAATAAAGAAAAGAAGGAAAGGTAATGCATGTTATATTGCCACACCATTATATGAGTAAAATTGCTCACACGTTGTCTTACATTCTTCACAAAGTTATTCCTCGGAATTTTGAGAATGACAGCCCACAAACAATTGTCACGAAACAAAACACCGACAGCGCCTTTCTTTCATATTAAATCTTCTTAGACTGATATATTACAAGCGAAAAACAACAACAGAAACCTGAAGATGATATAAGTTTTTGGCGCTGCTGTGCACGACCTCCAGGACCGACCCACGCAAGAGGCCGCGCTCCTACCAGAAAGCTCGCCTCCGTGCATAGCGTTCTCGCCAGCGTTTCAGGGTAAACATATCGGCTACATATGCTGCAGTTGGCGGGAAGCGTGAGAAGCAGTCAGACATCTTTGAATACTATCGCGTTCCAATCTTAAAGGCGAAGATTAACAATCTTTCCAACAATGGACAAGGAAGAACCTTCTTACAGGCTGGTATGGTTTCAGGGTGCTTTTAGAGGCGAGACACTACTTTAAAAAACTTGGAGGACGTTTAAGCTTCGCCTTCAAGAGTGGAACGCGATAGCGTTATCGCACCCCGTTCGCACCGCCCACTCATTCGCTCGGCATGGTCTTGAGTCACACAAAGACGAAACCTGCGCCTGAGCAAGCGGAACGAATCAAAGAACTCTGTGTCTCGGAGGGAGAAACGATCTACGCGAGCCAAGCGTCGTGATCGGCACGGACAGACGGGCCGCGACGCGCCATGAAGGCGGACGCGATCATGGGGCTGACGCCTCGATGGGATCGTCCTCTAGCTCGCTTGGGAGCACCACGCATACGCATAACTCCTCGCCAGCAGCACGGCACACATTGCAGGGGACGCGTTCCCACCAGACGCGCTACGGCGCAGCGATCACGTCAGAGGCGTCCCGCATAGGACGCTGCACCCAGGAATCGCGCTGTGAGCGGAGAGAGGAGCTGCGTCGCCTAAACACGAGGGTTCGAGTGACGCACGTTGGAAGTTGGAAGGGGAGAGAGCGAGAAAACTTATTAAACGCAAGGGTATTGGGCCATCCTCGCACCGGTCCCCACACGGCCCCAATGCGCTCAAACGAGACGAAAGGGAGAAGCGCACGAGTGGCGCGCTACCTGTAGGGGCAGCGCCGTACATTGCGAGGAGGGGTCTTCCGTGTTTGCCGCAAAATGGCTCTGCGTGTGCGCCAAGCGCAGAAGAAATGTATCGGAAACGTACTTCGGTACTGGTTTAACTGCGACTTCTGTAATTTACATGCTCACAAAAACCGATATACAACGCTGTATATCTTTCTACGGCACGTTTCTAAGGCAACACCGCATTCACTAGAGGCGCTTTTGTCCCGCTTTGAAGCATCGAACTCATGGCTGAGTGGTAGCGTCTCCGTCTCACACTCCGGAGACCCTGGTTAGATTCTCATTCAGCCCATCTTAGAAGTTTTTTTTTATTAATTGCCTTCCGCCATTTTTCGCTCACAGCCAATGCCGCCGACGCCGACGACACCTGCATTTCTGTGAGACGAGCTCTTTAAAACTGTCGCGTTAAAAGCACACTCTCCTGACATTGTATTATGCCTTTATTATAGCCATTTAAACTACTGTATCAGTTCTTGGGGTCTTACATATCACTGTCGTATAGTTACCTTGAAGCACATCCAAAATGACGCTGTCCATATCATCGCTTCGGCTCCTTATAACGCTCACGTTACCCCTATCTTCACTGAGCTAAGTATCCTCACAATAAATAAAATTATCTGGTACAACCACAGCATCGTTATTTAGCGCCTACTTAAAAACCCACAATTACATTTTATCATTGGCAGGAATAGTCTTGCCAATGCTAACAATACCAGGTTCTCTGTACAAAATCACCTTTTACTTGCAAAATGACGCAGCAACTATGGCGAGCTAACTGTTGGTTTCGCTAGTGTGAAAATGTGGAATAATTTACCTGCTCACGTGAGATCCTCACCTACATTATCGTCATACCAACGTTCACTGAGAGCTTCTATTAAAACCTTGTAAACTGCATCTCTTCTTTGAAGTATTTTTGATGTTGCTTAATATGTATACTTTTTATGTTGTGATGGGTTGCTATAAGTTTTATTGCTTTAACGCTGTAGAAATTGTGTAATCCGTTCTTTGTTCATAACCGCAATCGACGCCTTTTTATTTATATATTATTAGGTAACTAAGAACAAGAGGTCCCGCCGCAGTTTCTAACTGTGGGACCTCTTTCTGTATAACTTCTGCTGCATATATGTACCACTAATGAATGAAGTAATAAATTTGAAACTTGAAACTTGAAACTTGGAATTCAGTTATACTCGGGTTAATAAGAACATATAATCGAAGCACAGGGGTATCTTTTTTGACACGGTGATCAAAGAAATCAATTGACACTTGCAAATATCGAATGGAACGGCAGTGTTGCCTTTGTTGCCTGAACT
Source organism: Dermacentor andersoni (assembly GCF_023375885.2). Classification (NCBI taxonomy): domain Eukaryota; kingdom Metazoa; phylum Arthropoda; class Arachnida; order Ixodida; family Ixodidae; genus Dermacentor; species Dermacentor andersoni. The sequence goes on along the minus strand of NC_092824.1, from coordinate 84,904,245 downwards.
ACTACTTCATCACTCCAGGGTGCCGGCCACATGGCTCCCATGGACAAGCCTGAAGAATCTCTGCAGATGATATCCAACTTTCTTTCAAGGAGCCCGTTTGAATAAAGAAAAACACACTTTCAGTGGAAAAGATCAAAAAAGAAGAAGCGGAATAAAAAACAATTCACTGACGATCACCATAATCCCTAATGCGAAGTTAGAGCGCAGCTCCATACGTGTGTTCATTTCGTGGTTTATCGGCTGCCGCGGACAATCTGTCTCGTGCGGCACGTTGCAGACGGGCGGAAGTGTTGCAAAACAAGTAAGAATCAAGCACAACGAAAATCTGCTCGGCGGGTCAAGCCAGCCGGCTATTTATACATGACTCGTCGAAGGTTCAGAGTAATCGCTGGTGCCTGCGTGATTTTCAGAAAGTAGAAATTCAGATTTTCAGAAAGTACAAAAGTCCATATTGCAAAAAGCTTCGGTGATTAGAATACAGAACTATCGATAACACTCGAGAGAATACTGATACATGTAGGCGCGCCCTAGCGTGCGCGTGAACATTAATCTCGCAGTGAACTTGCCTTTTCAATAGCTACCAGCTGCGGCGGCACAGTGGCTATAGCCCTGTACACGTGATTGCTATGCCCCGGGAGCGATCCCCAGTCGGGGAGACTGCGTTTTAGTCCAAACGATCGCGTATCGCGCTTTGCGAACACTTCGAAGAACCTCCAGATGGTCTTAAAATAATCTGGAGCACCCCACATCGACGATTCTCATAATGCGCGTGTTGCGATGGGCCGTTAAGCATCATCAGATCTCCCCCGAAAATCTCGTCGCGCTTGCGTCTCCCACCTGGTGTCGCATACAACACGGTATGCAAGTATGCGCGTAAACATAAGGGTTGTTTATTATGGACTCTGTTTCATTCTTAGATACTACTGTTCGCAATTGGCACAACCTAGTTACAATGTGTCCGTATTGCATACGTAATCTTGAAGCGCGGAAGTAAATATGAACAAAATTAAATCGCGACATTATCTTTCTCCCAGCGCCCGACATTTTCCAAATGTCACACAAGATGTCACGCAATAATGAAGAGCGCTATATGTCTGTCTGTCTGTCTGTCTGTCTGTCTGTCTGTCTGTCTGTCTGTCTGTCTGTCTGTCTGTCTGTCTGTCTGTCCAGCGGAGAAAGGTAGTTCAGATGTCACAGTAAGTCTTGTTATTTTCACTCGTGTAGTGCCTCCTTAACTGATTGAAGACCCTAACATGGCTTTCTCTGCCGGAAAACAAGATAGGGTCTTTTTCACATCCATCTCTTGCATGTGACTGAAGGTAACAGATAATAAGATTGGTGCACATCTTTCTCTATTTTTCACCGGAGCTCCACCTTGCCGTACAGCTTAGCAATTAAGTGTGTTCCACAGGACTTTGTGACATAATTACGTTCATAATATATGTTTAGTCTAACACTGCGGTTATGATACCTCTTAGGACTGTTAAAGAGAAGGTATCCGATGATTGTTTCAGCTGTGTTGTCTTTGATTAGTAACGCTCGTGGAAAGTAAGACATCTGGGGCCTAGTATATTACACGGAATACAAAAGAAAATACACTTCGTTATACTGCATGTAGAACACAGTTAGTTTCCTTTTTTCCTCTGCGAACTAACAGTCAACTCATAAACATTTGTTCAAATAAATGTTCAAGCTTCTGCAGAACAAAGCCTCAGAAGAAAAGGAAAAAAAAACGTTATTTGATAAAGCGCCAGAGAGGGCTCTCAAAAAGCATCCTAGAGGCTGTTCGACCACAGGACTCTTACTTCAATATGTTCACACTACGGTAGACCGTTTATTCAGCTATACTTTTGACTGGCGCTCATAAGACTTGTTACATGTCTCATTTCCTCAGAGTGAACGCCTTAGTTCTATCGGATTTACCCACTAATTTCTGGTACCAAGTTGAAACGGTAACAGCGTCATGGCGCTGGCGAGTGTAAATATTTAAGATTTCTTTTTTAAGAAACAGGTAAATACGTTGCCATATGTCTGATAGTGGAATTCGAAGTGCGTTGCAACAGGGCAATAGACGGAATCACTACTCATCACCCCGAAAACGCAGGCATGAGATCCATATGGGCAATTTTGACCCTATTCGCTCTCTCTCTCTCTCTCTCTCGCGGGAGCTCGCTCCTTGAGACTATCTAAACATTCGTTGAAGCTTGCAAAACACACGAACGCAACGTAAGTGACGCTTCTATACAGTTTTCTCAACTTGTAATCGCTCCCACGGCAATCGGTCCGTATATATATATATATATATATAGTGCAAAAATATGCATCTTTCCCACCAATGAATGCCACTTGTCACACATTGCATAAATGTTCTATAGCTATACCTATTTTAGGACCACAATGCACATCAATCCAGGGACCCTACAGCACATATGCATGCCATGCAAAATTAAAATTTTACACAGGAAAGCAATGCATGGGAACCATTGCTTTCCAAGGAAATATACGACTGGTGAACCGCAAGTCATATATTTCCCTCGCAACAAAGGCAGATAATATACACTACACAGCAGCTGGTGATCTTCTGCCCATTTGAGACGTGTGGCACAGGTGTGTTTTTATACATATGAGAGTGCGGGATAGTTTTGGTATCAAAGTAAATTTATTAAGAACATCAATAATTACTGCAACACGAATACATATGAACAATAGAAATAGAACAATACAATTGAATGATAGAAAGCAGGTCGACGCTATATTTTTAGATTACTCGAATGCTTTCGATCTGGTCGTACATAAGGAATTAATTAAAGAAACTGATGGAAATGAATATAAATTATGATATGTTGATCCACTCATATCTTGCAGATCGGACACAATACGCTGTTATAATTGGCAAGAAATCTAAACAATTAAACATAACCTCAGGCGTTCCACAGGGATCCGTTTTAGGACCACTTATTTTTCTAGCTTACAGAAATGATATTGCTCATCACATAAATAACGACATAATCATCCTGTTACTTGCAGACAACTGTTTATTATATCGTGAAATCATTAACCAAAACGATCAGGCGTCACTTAGTCAAGCCCTTAAAGCTGTAGAAGTCTGGGCCATAAAAAGTAAAATGAAAGTTAACGAATCTAAATCAGTCATGCTCAGAGTTACAAAGCAAACAAAGCATGTTATTGAGTGTAATTTTCAGATGAACTCAATGATTCTAAGAAGCTGAAAGGATAAAATACCTAGGTTTAACAATTTCGAAAGACTTCAGTTGGAAATCGCACGTAAACAGAATTTGTGGAGCTGCAAAAAAAAAAAAGTTATGCTTCCTTCGCAGAAAATTTAAGCTAGCAACCACACCCGTGAAACTACTTGCATATTTAACTTACATTCGACCGACGTTAGAGTACGCCAGTGTCATTTGGGATCCGTTAGAATCCGGATTAACAAATCGCATTAAGAAGATACAGAGAAAATCTGCAAGGTTCATTCTTTCCCGGTATTGACTCCGTTTCCGAAATGCTTCGGTTACTTGATTTGCCTCCACTGGCTCAACGGCGGAAGTTGGCTAGACTTAAATTTCTTTTTTTGTTATCAAAAGTTACCACTTTGTTATCAAAAGTTTGTTACCACTTCAATATTGTTACGGCCAAGACGGCCAACAGCACATTCAACATGGCTCACTTTTGGTGACTTTGTTCAAGAACTTCGTAGCCACTACTCCAGGGGCATTCAATGTGAGCCCAAGGAAAAGGCGCTCCAACACGACAAGACTGTTGAACAGCTTGCGGTCGTACTGGATATTGAAGAGCCAGTAAGCAGATAAAACAGCCGCCAGCCCCTCCTCCCCATTTTTCACCGTAAACAACTTCTCACGGTCCACCTTGATGTGGAGAAGGTCAGCCTCTACAACGTCTCCTCCAGAAACTACGATGCAAGGGGTTGCAGGAACGCTCGGGTCCTGTAGTGGCAAGAAAGAATATTGCATCATTACCAATAGATCATGAATAGTACTTGTCACCTGTTCATACTTAGTCACCCTTTATAAAGCTTTCTGCAGGTTATACATCATTTCAACGCAATACAAACAATGTTAACAATACAAATGGCTAGTCCGACATTTAAGCATGCAATTTTGGTTTATGCCCGACGCAAATTTTGGGACCACGCACAGAATTGACCCCACTTCGTGAGATGGCAGCTTTATTTTATAATAAATATGTTACACAGAACTTTTAGGCCAATTCGCACTTAATTTAAACATTGATGAAAACTAAAACAGCACGCTTCTTTGGCCAGCTGCTTTGTGCATGCAATTTTAACATTCCACTTTCACAAAAAAGTGAGTGCATTACAAGGCAGAAGCAAAAATTGCGTATGTAATACTTCAGGTGACAACACTGGAAACCATCTGGCATATATATAAAGGTATGGGCCGCAGGTATGGGCCGCAATTTAGGAAGGAGGGGATTGGCCCATACTTGAAAGTGGCATTTTCAGTTCCATTATTAAAGGACTATAGAGACTTTATTTTAGCCGCGTGCTTTCTTCTTTTAAGTGATGTGGTAGACATAATAAATGGTTGGCCCTATGGTATTCGCCTATAACCGCCAAATAATTATTATCTGAATTTATTTTCTTTTATTTCAATTTCAGTTTCATCAATCCAACGATGGTGAAGAGGTGCAGTTGACTACGTCACGCGAGACATGAAAAAAACGACAATATAATCACTGATATAGTTTCAGTTCACTACAACAATCAAACGTGTTTTAAGAGCTATAGACCCCAAATGATGTATCAGCAGTTATATTGCAGCTTTTTGGGTCTCACGTGACCTAAACACCAACTACACATCACAGACATCGTTAAGATGAAATCAAAACAGAAACATTAAGAATAAATTCAATTGTAAATTACTCAGCGTTCGTAGGCCAATAACACTGGGTGATAATGGATACTAATGTCTAATGCATCATTTGTAAGAAAATATGCACCGCATTCGTCTTGGTGTTGTACTCACGAGGCGCTATACGCATATCATCAGCTGCAGTGACATTGGTCCCAACTGTGAGCGCCAGAAACACTTGGGCACATATTTTGCTCATGCCCAGCGTACGTGCGAGAACGGCAGAGCCTTATTCCTACTATTCAATGAGCGACTAAAAGACCAATATTTTAAGAGATTGTATTAGGTCCTTGACCTGACGCGAACATCACAGCTGTGGTCATTGGAGTGACTATAGCTTTCCTTCAAGCCATTGGACTCGACGCACGACTCTAGTATGACCTCAACGTGATGGACATGTATACAGGTATATGCACCTCCTTATCTTATCATTCATCGCTCTTTTTCTCTCCCCCCCCCTTCCCCAGTGTAGAGTAGCAGGCCAGTGCAAACTAACGCTCAAGCCGATCTCTCTGCCTTTCTTCAAATAAACCTCTCTCTCTCTCTCTCTGGTACCTAGTTGAAAGACATATTCCAGGTTCTTTGCTGCTAATACTTCGCGGCTGCTCGGGCCCTGCTCATCACCACACTTGTAAATGATGTCTCTCTTTAGCCCATTGGCATTCAAAATACCAGTAATGTTAAGCTTGCTCGGGCCCTGATCATCACCACCCTTGTAATGAAATAGTCTATTCAGTCCATTCACATTCGAAACGCCAGTAACGTTAAGCGTGTAAAGTCTGAAGAAGCAACATGCCATCCATTCAGAGTATAGTAGGTGGCAGCTCCCTGGGGAACACCTTTATGCTTCTATAGTACTTGCTTTACTTATTCCTTTACTACTTTATTTGAAATATAATTCTTAATAATGGTTTTATATTATTGGCTCCCGAAATTGGGGGAGCAGCCTACAGAATAGTACAGCCACTGTCCATATGTGGTATTTATCTACCATGTTTATTGATGTGCTATATGTTGCTAGGTAGCACATACACAAGAGAATGACCAACAAATGCTTAACATATGTATACATTTCGTGAAAAACAAACAGTGCTTAAAAACATCAGTAAAAACGCAAGCAAATGCAAATTATACAAAGGATTCTCTTGCCCACAGAACACATGGCTGCATCAGGTTCAATGCTGTGATTTAAACTTGCGCACCACCAGTTGGGAACTGCTCGCCTCAAGCACTAGCTGTAGAATATCATCTCCGTACAGTTTTTGGAACTATCACAGGCGCATCATATGGCAGTTTTACGATGTCCCTTACCAGACAGCAGCAGTCCTCAAATAGTAACCATATATCTAAGGAGTTGGTCCTTTGGTAATATCTTTTTATTTGACAAACTTATCCGGTGGTTGTTGTCAAACACGTTTAATTTTTTTTTCGGTGAATATAATTTTTGACAAATGAAATATTGACTTTTTCAAAAATCACTAAGAGTCCACATCTCGGCGTTCTTGTTCGCGTGAACAGTTTAACCAGTAATTAATGTGGAATGGTAATGCTTCGAGCTATGCTTGTGGAAGGAATTGCTATCATTAAAAAAGTAACGTAACTTAAGTAAGGTAGCCAACAGACAAAACCGCACGTGGAAGTTTACTTCTCTAAGGACTATAGGCTGACATGTTAGCACTGGTTGGTCGCACTGGGTTCAGCAAATGGCAAACGTAAAACAACACCCTGTTTCCTTGATGTGCTAGTGAAACATGTGGAAACTGTGTTTTTTTGTATATCGAAAGCCTACACACACCGGCAGATATCTGCAGTCAAACCGCTCGAGATCCCACAATACAACATTGGTAGTCACGACACAACTGCGAATACCATCTGCAGTTCAAGAGAGGACAGAAAAATATATGAGAAAGCGATTATTGTGGAGCTCTTGAACAATGGCTACAAAAGGAGCTTCATTCGCCATGTGTTGCGCCACCCTGACCTGGGCGCTCACACCCCTCAAACACTTTCCTACACGAACCGTCGGTAATACTGCCTCCCCCCAGCCATCCCTTCCGATCTCCGTCACGTACATTTATGGTGTAAGAGAACAGCTAGCACGAGTGCTGGGGAAGGAGGGTATCCGTGTAGCGCATAAACCAACATCAACGCCTGAGCGGCTCATACCCCGACGAAAAGATCGGCCTCGAAAAGAGAAGCTCCCATTGTTTCAGGAAAAACTAAGGGCAGTCCAGAGGGCCCATGATGTCGCTGAAACGCTTGACCTGACAGTGCCAACGTGGGAGCGGCCCGCCTTGGGTTGAGAAGTCGAGCCTCCGTACCTCATGACAATAAAAGTTTTCACACACACACACACACACGATTAATTTACCAGGTGCCTTGTGCTGAGTGCTACGCCTCCTATATTGGCGAGACGAAGAACTTCACAGAAAGAATTCAGCAGCACAAAAACGATATAGGCAGTCAATGCGGAGCGCAACGCCCTTACAGGGCATTGTGAGAAGCACGACCATCGCATCAACTTCGACGGCACCAATGTCATTGGCACTAAAGCTAACCACACGAGGAAGTTCTACCAATAATTGTGGCATATACAAGCCACGCAAGGAAACCTGAACAGATCCACGGGAGCAATTCTAAGCGTACAACTGCATGATGTTCAAAAGCACCGGTGAGCACGACAACAAAGAGGCCTAAACTGGGAAGGTGGAAACAGCAATGGTGGAAAGGACATCACAAGACCACTCAAGAACGATATGCGTGGTATCTTACCGAACTGTCATCCTGAAGAAGAGGCCGAATTGGCGTCAAAACGTTGCGTCAGTTTTAAATTAAAACAAATCTTGGCTGGAGAGTCGTCCTTTATTCACAATTTCTTTAATAGGCCAGACAGCCTTCTGTAGATGTTTACCTTTATAACTAAGATGTGCACACGGGTGAGCGCTGCAGATGTTGCAAGAATTGTGCGCTGCACTGTGGCAGTGCTAACATTCTAGGTGAAAGCAAAGATCACAAGCAAACTCCTGGAAGCGTATCATATGAGGAAAAGATGCAATAACTGCGTGAGCAAGGCTTCAGTTTTCTTGTACAGATCAAAGTAAGACTTTTCTTCAGCCTCAAGATGCACATTAGAGTGTATGTCGGCCATATGTTCACCATTGGGACGCGTCTTTCATTTTGCATTGTGTGCATGCATGCATGATGCAGCATTATTATTTAGCCTGCCATGCTGTAAAAAATTATTTACTAGTTATTGCGCTGCAGTTATGTCCTTGAAAAATCAAGTTTTTTCAGAGATCACATGGGCCTGACTACGCACAATGAGAACTTGTGTTTACAGGAATTCAAGTCGGCCATTTAAAAGTCGGTCATTCCTTTTTGGACGGGCCCAGATATCTGTTGATATTATGCTTCTCGTGTTCGATGTAGAACTATCACAGTAAACCACGTGCGTTGCTGACCAGTTTTAAGCAAAGCTCATGGGTACTAAACATGCATTGTACCAGAACAAACTCGCAAGAAACTTACCACCTCCTGCACAAACAAAGATGACAGACCATTAACTTCCTTGATATTGAAAGACAGTATCCGAAGTGCTGCAACTGTTAGGATGTCTGCAAAGCGAAAGGTTTATAGCGAACACTTTATTGGACTATTTAGTATCTTCCTAAAGTTCCCTAAATCTGTGACAAAGGTTGGTTTTGCAAATTATTCGCGCCGTGATTTTCTGTCCCTAAAAGAAACTGAACACTGGTGCTTGGGTAACATCCGCTTATTTATGTCCACTGCACCTTGAAGACCTTCCCCATGGGTATTCCAATACTGTATAGTGCCTAGTCTCTGCAGGACACCAAGCTCGACGAGCGGCTCTAGCAAGAGAACTGTCTCATGTACATAAGCACTCACCATTTCTCTTATCATCATCATCCATCCAAATACTTTCACTCCCCTTCCCTCTTCCCCAGTGCAGAGTAGCAGACTAGAGCGCACTAGCTCAGGTCGACCTCTCTGTCTTTATTATCAATAAATCCAATTCCAGTATGGTGCCTGCCATGGCCCAGAATATTCTTGATCTACGCATATACCCGTGCAACACTATGCCAGTTTATTTCCATTCTACACATCAAACAACGTACCATTAAAGAATTTCAGTTTAAGACCAGATATGAGTTGAAAACCTCAAGAACTGTCTTCAAAGAACCAAATGGTTAAACACAGATGTAATGTAATGTTATGCCTATAAGACGAGATCCTGCAAAAATAATTTGTCGCGGAGTGTAGGTCTAAAAGCTGCCGATCAAGCCTTTGTAACAGAGCTCACGTCGTGTTCGCAGCCTCTCCGGTGACATCTCACGAGCCTGTTCAAGTGATGTCATTACACTTGCTTTGCAAGGGATGTGTTTCATTTCTGCCATTTTCACAATTTTGTTGATCCCTTTTGCAACACAAGGTGAAGGGTCAATCTTAGTTAGTCTTGCAAAGTCACTGCAAAACTGAAAAAAAATGATGTGTACAAAGTGCACTACAACAAGAACCCAGCAAATACATAGTAGTTATTTTTACCATGGTATCTACAAGCACAGCATTTACATTGTAGAATGGGCAGGCGACAGATGTAAACAATCCAAGCGAGCACTCTGACCTTACAAAATAGAAATGGCAACTTTTTTCTGAAGCTGTACTTGAAATTGAAAATTTCTAGTTACAAAGAAAAGAAAACCAATTTACGGTGCTGATTGCTTAATCTTCTTTTATTGAAATAAAAATGAATCGAGGAGTTGTCACTATGCCTTGGCGACCCCTATTCACTTACTACAAGAAGTTTAAAGAAAAGGGAAAGTCTTGCTTTCGCTAAGTTCATAGGTTATATCTTCAACACAGTTCTCTGGTATTTTTCACACATATTTTTCACACATAAGCACTGCGCACGCATAAGCACTATGTACACACACAATGTAGTTTAGTCAGTCATTACAAATCTCAGTGTCTTGATAGAAGCGTTGAACGACTTTCATTGCCTTGTGGTGTACCTTTGATGACCTGTGGTACAAGGATAGCCCTGGTGGCATAGCTAATGAGTCTTCTGCCCAAATGCATTAGATCACTAACTTTTTTGTCAGAGCAATATTTAGAGAGCAGTAGTTGAGTCTTTTTTGCAGTGCAATAGAACATGTGTGTGCATTGAAATTAGCTTTTCAACCAGTAACAGAAGCTCTAGCTCTTTTTATATGCAGCTGACTCCTCAACAAGGCAGGCTACCTTAATGTAAATGCTGCTTCATACATAGTAGCAAAAGTTTACTTACCCACTCAAAGCTCATCATGTATGGGTACTTTCTCTTCGCCTCATGAATACTATTTGTGGTGATGTCAGAAATTCTTTGGCGACATGTCAAGGCCATCCTTTCATTGATTTGATCCTCGTCAGGAGAGCCTTTGCGAGATTCACAGCTGAGCCACTCCATGTGCATTTCAAAACTTGTTTCGTCTTCTCCGGCTGTTGTAGAGATAGCAACATCCTGAGGGAAGCAACACCAATACAGCTGATTGCGGCATAAATACACCTGCCCTATGCCCTTTGCGATGCTTTAGTAGAGCGGGGTTTCGAACTTTTGCGGTTTATTTCCAGGTTTTATATTGTCCTCAAGCATAAGGGAACTTTTCTCTGTAAGTTACGTGGGTTAAACTGTAAGTTACATGGGTTAAACGCCGGCGTCAGTGAGATTCCTTGTGCATACCGATTCGCCCCGTGATTCTTCAATGAGCTTTGTCTGTATTGGCTCCGCTAATCAAAGAAGAAAATCTGGTCCAGTAACGGCTAACGTTTTCTTCGGTTGCCGTTCAAATTCAAGTAACAGAAGTGCAAAGATAAGCGGAGGGTAGATGTAATGCACGATACACCTATCGTGGAGTGATCTAATTGTTTCAGTATACGGCACGGCGACAATGCTGAAAAGGAAAACCACTTTGCGAGGGCCTCTTCCCTTACTTTCACGAAAGAAAAAGGTGCATCGCTGCTTGATCTTTCGTCAGGTCTCAATTGTACACGCTCTCATATGATGAAGCTACCTCGACAAGAAAAACACTTTTTCACCTAATATTTTCATTTCATGCCTTTTTCGAGCACTCACGCATAGTTTATGTCATGTGTACTGGAACGAACACTCATAATTACTCCTTCATAATAATGCACCTGTAATGAATGGAAACGAGAACGGCCATTTCTGGCGCTTCTGTCTTCAACACTACACTGTTCACCATGTAGTCATCAATGATGCACTACTGTTTTTGTTTGCTCGTTTTGTTTAGGTACTGACTCTATGCTGTGGAGCTTTCGGACGCCGAAATCCGGTAACCAACTAAACTAACCAATGGCTAACAGGCTCACTTGCTCACTGGCTCAAACAAAGAATAAAAGAAGGACAGTTAATTTTGTTTGCCCTCTTCAACTTTTATCTTGCTTGTCGCTATGCACAAGGACGCCACAACATTTCTGCGGAACATGTGGACCTATATCCTCAAGAGGAAACGAGAAGTGGTCTTCACTTACCTGTCTTATAATATTTGATTAGAAAAGATGTAATGACAAAGTCTAAAGCATTCGGTATCATAAAACAAAGCGAGGCCGGAAGCAATTTGTGAGGGGCACTTCCAACATGCGCTTGTTGCTACAGTCTGACAGATGCAGCAAATTTATGGATGACCTTAAAGTGCGGTGCGTGTAACTGCCTTATCCACGCGCTCACGACTCCAGTCAGGAACAAGCCCCGAAAGCCTGCGATCGCAGGTGGGCTTGTGTTTACGCAGTACGGCACGATCTGAAATGAGGGCGGGAGGGGGGCACCATAATGTTACTGTGCGGGAGTGATATTGATGTACACATGCCTTGCACGTGCGGGCCTATTTCTCGCAGCAAGGCCATGAAAAAAAAATGGCAGTGCATTGATCTTTAGGAGATGACTGGTGACGTTAATGCGATTATCAGTATTTCTTATGATGGCTGCGTAATTCATTATGATACGCTTTACCCCGTGCCATCCATGAAGCGCGATGCCTCGTTGCAAGATCAGCAGGCACACGAACTGGCAATCTCGCTGCCAACCACAGTGCCGAATGATACCGTGACACAGCATACCTCGTTGTCGCCTTGTGGTACGTTCTCACGTACCCGTTGTGGCAACTTGACACATCCATTCTGCGGGATTGGCCAGGAATGGGCGCATACCAATATCCCATACGCAGCGGCGAAGACGAAGCTGTCTGTTCAGGCACACACCTGGTGGGACATACTCCGTAGCACGTGCACAGTGACCCAAATTTTCTATAGGCCAGACAACGGCGAACCGGAAGTTGTCCATTCGGGTAAATACTCAGGGGAGTGCGTTGTCTGCTAGTTAAGACGGCAGCCAGCACATACCTAGTTGACCAAGCTAGTAGACAACGTGGGTCACTGGGTATGTGAAACTTAGTGAAGTTGCTTAAGAATGCTAACCGCATCAAAAGCCACATCACAGACTTACGCGGAGAATCGGGGGGGAGGTGGCAGGACCTTTACAATCTTCGCGCAGTGGAAGCTCCGCCTACTTGCTCGGCAGTGCACCGCGTCGCAATGGAATGAGCCACATTTAAGAAATACGGGACTGTACTCACTTGATCTCACACTAAGTTTTCGAGCGCCATCACAGCTTCACCGTAGAGACGACACGCTTATATATCGACTTTCGTTGAGCGTTGCCTTTACCAAAGCCTATGCATTCCGCATAGGGATGACCGACACCCCAACCTGTGACCACTGCGGCCATGAAGAATCAATTGACCATATTTTGTGCGCCTGCCCGCAGTACAGTCCACAGAGGGCATGCCTTCGCCACGAACTTGACCAACTGGACAACCAACCGCTATCCGAAAAAAGAATTCTACAACATCGAAAGGACCTACCGTCACAGAAGAAGGCCGTGCAAGCGCTATTGCGCTTTTTGCGATCTACCGGCCTGTGTGAACGACTTTAACTGGAACGCCTTTTGTGTGCGTGTCTCCATGTGTGCTTGTTTCTTTTTTCCCCCTTTTTTTAGCGTTTTCCTCTCTGTCATCTTTCTAACCCCTATCCCCCATCCCCAGTGTAGGGTAGCGAACCGGAGACTAATATCTGGTTAACCTCCCTGCCTTTCCTCTTCATTCTCTCTCTCTCTCTCGCGCGCGCGCTGCGCCCAGTCACTGTTGTGGATGAACGGGGTAGGAGTGCGCAGGAGTGCCCAGCAAAATTTTTAAAGCGAAGTTGTCCCTCTTTTTTTTTTGGAGTTTGACATTTCTCGTCGTTATCTCGGCGGATATATTTGTTGATATGTACAGACAGCTTAGGCTACTGGGTATGTGCTGGCTGCTTGCCTTGTCGAGTATACAACTTGTAATCACTGAAAATGTGCCAGAATAGGCGCGTTTCTGCCCTCTGGTTTAGTAGACAACTTGAATCACTGAGTCCCGAACAGACAACGGAAGCACTAGGTATGTGGCACCAGGTATGTGGCGATTCTTTGCCGATCCCCCATAATGAATGAGACTCTGTTGCACAAGGCTTATGGCGCCCTAAACGTATTTGGGTGTATGTGGTACGTCTCTGCGCACACACCTCCCATCAGCATTTTTCTCTTGACAGTCTACCCTCCCTTGCTTTTGGATCTAGGAACAACCGGAACGTCTGTAGAAGGCAGTCGCAGTAAAAATGAGGCACCAGCCGTTGCAGCGATGCAGTTGGCTTCACATTATCTTTTTGAGTAGGCTGGTGGCTCCGTTACAACAAAGTTCAGCCTCAGCACTTAAAATTACATAGTATAATAAAAGATGCGTGTCGATTGCCATCGGTTTCATCAAAATGTCAAAGACGCCAAGAAATTGGATCGCCATGACTGATTCCTTGGCGGCTCTTACATGCATTAAAGTTGCCACACCTGGACAAATTGGCGCCCGTGTAACCTACGCTCTACTGAAAGAACCTACTCAAGCTACTGCATTAAAGGAACATGTGGTATTCCAGTGGCTTCAAGTCACTGCGGATTCAAAGAAATGGCGGATGCGCTGGTAAACGCAGCTCATGAAAATTTGGAAACGCGCCTTAATCCCATATCCCAGTCCGACAACCGGCGCATCTTACGAGGCCTCAGGCGAGATATGTATGCATCGAACTGATTCACATAGATCACAAAATAATAAACCTGATGCCCATGAAGTCTATCCCGAGTACCAGCTAAGACCCTCAGCTTGCACGACGTCATCGACTTCCTCTTACACCCTCTCCGCCTGCCGCTTGCACAAAGCACCTTTGAAAACGAAGCTTTTCCTTGTGAACCCTGCCGGGTTTCGCGACCGTGGCTGCGGCCTTGCTGTTCTCTTGGTAAATAGGTCAACCAATCACCGCGGAGTACGCGCGAGGCCGGGTTTCTTGGACCAGCACCAGATGGCGCTCGCATCCGCGGCAGCGGCAGCACCGGTCGTGAGGGGAAAAGAAAAAGAAAGAACCAGAAAGTTCGCTTTCGCGCATCCATCGGCGGCTACACGCTAATGAGGAGGTAAATTTTTCTTGCAGATAAAATAGATTCGAATTGAGCTACGTACGTATACGTATGTGCATGCTGCCCGTGAAACCATGATGCGCTCAAGGCGTCCGTCGTTCTCTCTAGTAGTCAGCAACTAAGCTTAACAAAAAGGTTTGGTATAATTTGTGTGTGCCCACGTATGCGTGCGTGTGTGTACTCATGTTTCGACTCATTATGCACTTACAGAATGCTTCGCTGTATCCAGATTCAAACTCGTTGGATCTGCTGCATTGTTTTATTTCACATTAAGCGTGTGATCTATCCAACATGTTCGCGTGGTTACGATGACGAGGAGGTATACCACGTATCACTCGACTGTCCGAAGCACACAACACATAGACAGCGCCTCGAATAAGAACTACGTCTATTTGATTCACATCGGCATTTTTCGCATGCCAAGGTGTTAGGTCCGCGGCGTTCAAAAATGCATCACAACGTAATAAATGCATTCAACGCTTCTGTGAGGACGCCGGCCTCTGTGAGGATTATTGGTTCATCACTCCTGCTAGGACCCTACTGTGGCCTGCAGAATGTATAAATAATAATAATAAAAAACAAATGATTGACTCTCATCGTCGTGAGTAATATTCTCATTCGTGGCATTTAAAGCATGTGTACACCAGGCATCCGCGGACTTCGCTGCAAGCGAGAACTTCTCGAAAGAGACTCACTCTTAGAGTGTTAGACCATTTTTTTCCTTATTTCTTTTGTTTAAGCATGAGCTAATGTAAGCAATTGTATTATTTCTATTTCTATCCTATGTTCTCAGTCAAGCGCGATGGTGATAGCCGTCACCAACAGGCGTTGACAACAACTCCTCTGTTTATAATAAAGAAATAATTACAAATTGCCTTCGTCTTCGTGGCGCAGATAGCTAACAGCTACAGGCGATGATATAGCGCTTGTATAATCCACTACAGCAGCTACCCCGCTAACTCCAACAAGCTTCGCATTATTTGGATTCAAACACTGCATCGCATCTGCGCGTGGTTTTATCAATATTTTTTGTTGGAGCTTTTTATCTGCGTAATATTACAACTAAAGCGTGAATGTGGCATTTGCGTTCGAATTCTCTCACCCGGAAAACTCACGCAATTACTGGACAGTGTAAGGTTCGGGCATATAAGAAGGGGTAGCTGTACAGTGCTGAAGGGAGGAACCCGTTCGCATCATGAAAGAGGACTACGGAATTGATTTACAATACGTACATGCAAGGGGGGAGAACGTTGCATTTCATCCGTCTAGCATGACCGAAACGAAGCATACCGAAGAGCCGAAAACGGCTGCTTAAAACCCCTTCTCTCCTCCCTGCCGTCCAAGCTTCGTCCAATCGGAGCGTTCAAAGTCGCCAAAGGACCCGCCCTTTGCGGGCGAGAGATCACACACTCACTCCCACACTTTTGTTTCAGTGAAGACACCGAACGGAGTGGGGGCTCGTAGACAGGATTTGTCACGCTTTACTCAAGCTGGCACGTCTTCGTTCCTGAGCTGACTCCGCAGTTTGCGGCCGCGTCTGTCAAACGACCGTGACGATTACCGGAGTCCGTGGTGGAACGCTGTAGAACACCCTTTTCCAGGAGTTTTCGTGCTCCAATCGGATTGTGAAGGCGACAGCGAACCAGTTAACAATACTCAGTCCACCAAACGTGTCTTGCCTTACTGGTGCCGTAGCGCTGTCCGAACGGGGCTTATTGTTGGCTTCCCGAAGCGATACGTCGCAACGGGGCCCGAGCGCCCAGAAGGTCACTACCCCCGCTGGCCGATCGTAAAAACCGTCGTAATTCTGCGTGGCGTGGTTCTGTGCCAGACTGCTTATGGAAAATTTAATTGTTCTGCTTTGGCTGTAACTAAATTGTTGAAGACAGAATCAGATGACATAATGGTTCGATGTCAAGAAAATTAGTGAACCAAATACTCGTTGAAAAGAAAATCGCTATGTTTCTACCGAAAAGTGATCTACTCACGAAAGTTGGTGGAAATTCAGCTAGAAAAAAATATATTCTTCGAAATAACCAAACAAAATAAAAGAAAAACGAATTTCCTGTTATAAATTGACCCCCCCCTAAAAAGAAGATTATGCTACCTTCTGTAAAAGTAAAAGCCGAAAACGCTTTACCTAAAACGATCAAGCAACAGATAATCGAAGAACAAACCCAGATTTCCACTATCTTTATTGTAACGAATCCCTCGCCAAATAATTAAAATCACAAGATTTTTGTAAGTGTTTTTATGCTGCCCATGTTCACAATGCGTTGAAACGTACTACCTTTTGGTTCGCCGGGAAGTTTCATCGTACGTTATACTAGAACAATGTGCGGAAAAACAGGAGAGTTGGTTTTATGGGTGTAACCTGTCGCCGGCCGCCATCAGTGCTACTGCTGGAGTCTGCGTATCGTATTTCCCGGTATTTCATAAAGGGTAATAGGCCATAAGGGCAGCTAAAGCTCTCTAATACGTTTAATGGCACGCTAAAATTTGATATTAATTGCCCCGTACGATACATTCAAGCCCGTCCACGTACAAAACGTAGGCGCATGAAAAAAAAAAGAAGCAGGAAAAGTGATGGACGACCTACACTTTAACACCGCAACTCTGTTTTGACAAGTTGCTGTAGCGCGAGAGCGAAGGAACGCGCAAATGGAGGCGTACAAACGCCAACTTCAAGTTCACTACGCTCAGTCCACATGTGATTGTATATAGGCAGAGACACACCGACGAAAACAAGGCGCGAAACAGCACAGACTTAAATCTTCACGACGACACGGCCAGCGTGACTGCTGGCTGACTTGTGTGTGTGACTTGTGTGTGTGACTTCTGTATAAATGATAAGCACAGGTGGTCGCAGTTGCCTAGTCGCGAAATCAGACGAAGGCACGCTTGCGCCATGCAGGTGTGCTTTGCAGGTCGTTGCTGTCAGTGCCTACAACGTGAAGAACCGTAGCTATAGCAAGTCAGTAATACTAATTGCATCTTTACTTCGTCACCTCGTCACCAAATGTTGAAGGAAGAAAGTGTTATAAAAGCCCGTGGACCTTCTTAAGGGAATGAAAGTATGGGGAGATTGGGTCCAAATAATGAAGTACTTGGTTAAATGTAAAAAAGCAAAATAAAAAATAGACATCTCTAGTAGGCTGCCTGAATGCAAGGCATCCTTATTCAACGAGAGAAAATGATTGAAAATTTAGCGACTCTATGCGATTCGCTCAGTAAGTGGTGCTTCTGCGTCGTAAACGTAATCTTCCTGCACCAGAATCGCTGGGAACATTGGCCACTTGCGTCGTTCCTTCTCCCTGTAGAGAACTTGAAGTGTTGTGTATAGTATATGTGGTATGCGAGCAGAAATGAACATTCAAGAACTTGTGAATTCTCAATTCTTATATGAATCGGATAGCAAGGAGTGTCGATCCGTACTAAAAAATTAAACTTTCTTTCTTCCGCTTTCTTTCTTTATGTTCACTTTCTAAATTTTCGTATTCATTACATATTTAAGCGAAACGCAATAGCCGCCACCAGTACATGGTGTTTAAGGTGTTTGAATGTTCTTTCATATTTTGAGTTCCATAAAGAACACTAGTGTCGGCAATGCACGCTGACTTACATTCTCGCCTCGGGGAGGGATCTAGCGGCCAAGAACCTTTGCGTGATCATTTGGTCCAGGCCCAATCGCAGGAGCTGATAGGGGAAAGCCGCGACCGAGGCGGCCCACACAGTTTCGTCGGCGGTTGGATCGATGTCAGCCCTGCGTAGGAAGCAGACGCTCAAACATGTCACATTCTGAATGCATACACCTACAGCGGTAGGATGCAGGGATAGAGCCAAGAAACAACGCTGACAGCGCTGTATGCCAACAAATTTTGTTCGCACAAGGAACACCTTATGTAGTACTGTGCAACAAAAACGCCAGAACGAAAAGTACAGATGGCGCTGCCCGCGTTCTTTATTGTCTCTTTCTATAATACCTTTAGCCTTGCGCTGTGAGCGTGTTCAAGATGACCCACCAACTAGCCCTAACGTTTAACGTACTATGCTATATTCGTTTGATGGCCGCTCGTTATCATTAATAGTTATAGCGCTCCGATCATGGGGTCACGAGCTGAATTTCTTAGAGAGAGATTACTGAGATATTTTCATAAGAGATTAAAAGAGCATTGATATAACGTCACTAGGGTAATCTCGGGTCATTTGGGTATTCATTGCCGAGATATTCTTCCTGGAAACCCTTCCATTGAAAGTACTTCCATTCTGTATAGGGCTCAGTGCAGGATGAGGAGGGACATTGTGGAAGCCCATGAAATAGCATAATTGCAGGAAATGTCCGTGAGCATATACGATCAGTGTCGCTATTATTGAAAAGGAGATACGGAGATCTTTGTAACCTTTGCAGTATGTGTTTTCACCATGCCTTGCACACGTGTACGGTTCACCGATATGCATCACTGAAGGTTGTTTTTTGTCCTGTCACGTTTGTTTCCACTCGTACGGTACATATACATCGATGGGTGCGAAAATAGAATCTATAGTTGAAAAGCATTTTCTCTGTGTATCTGTTTCATTCTACGTCCTCGTTTCGTCGCGCTTATGCACTCTATGTCATGAATTCTAACCAACTAGCCCGCCAGCGAGTTTTAACCAAGTTCATGTAGAATACTCCACGAACACGCACAATCACTGGGGATAGCGGCTCAACATGTCCAGTAGTTCAAATAAGAGCGTGCCAAATGTCTCGAGAGGCCGGATTGTACGCAAGGGTCTTCTGTGCTGCTTATCGATGCATGCGTCCGTGGCGTAATGGTTTCAATGTCGGACTTCAGCGCTAGAGGTCCTGTGTTCTAATCCTGCTGGTGGGTCATTTTAATAATGCCCATTGGATCATTTAACACAGAGTACTTTGTTGAAAATTCCGGATTTACAAAGGGGGAGGTACGTTTAAAGCCTGAAGGATGAAGTTCAAGCCAATCCATCAATTTCCCATAATTCCATGTTGGCTGAACTGCCCCGATTGCAGCCCCCATTGAGGAAGGTAAAAGATAGGAGGGAGCATACTGTAACGCGGTTGAAGCCAAACCTGTCAGCCCAACAGGGTGATCGCACGTCGAAGTGTGCGGTTGGTTTTAGTCAGTCTCTAGATATTTTTGAAAAATCTAGGGATCTAATTTTAGTCTTCCCACTCGGAAGGCAGAGCCACGGCACGGCAGGTGAACAAGCGCGCAGCGAATTAAAACTACCGGCATAGCTACTGGGAACCAAATGTCTCAGCAAATCTCGATTCTTGGTCCGTGATCGCGACGCAAGAGGTCACGTGTTGGACCGCCACTGAACAAATGCATAGACTTAACGGAGCGTTCGCTTAAGAAGGCTAACTGCGTGACGTAATGCTCTCTCTTAACTTTTTCCTTCCTCTATGGCAGCTCCCGTAGACACTAGCGTCAGAGTCCCCTGTAGTAATTATTGTATGAAACTCTGTATTGGGTGGTTGCTTAGCTTTCCTCTTGCTAAGCCAGGTGGTCCGCGTTACCTCCGCATAGAGGGCGCGGGAGTTATGAGGCACGGACGTAGTAAGAGGCGATTGGAAGATTGGTGGAAGAAAAGTATGGAAACGAGAAAAAACGGAGACGTACAAAAGCAAAGTTCGCAATAGTGGATTGGAAAATTTGGTTGTTGGAGTTCATAGTGTTTTTTTCTTCTTTGTTTTCTTTTTTAGTCTAGGTGGGACATTAGGCAGTATAATAGGAAGGGCTTGGTGGCACAACCCACCGCCCTGTTCCAAAGGGGACGCTCATAACATCCATCCATCCATCCATCCATCCATCCATCCATCCATCCATCCATCCATCCATCCATCCATCCATCCATCCATCCATCCATCCATCCATCCATCCATCCATCCATCCATCCATCCATCCGTCCGTCCGTCCGTCCGTCCGTCCCTCCACGGACATTGAAGAAAAATCGGCGGATCGCACGCTGGGTTAAAACACGTTGGTGGGCTAGTTGGTTAGAATCCATGATATAGAGTGTATAAGCGTGACTGAACGAGGACGTAGAAAGAAACAGATACACAGAGACTTTCTATAGACTTTATTTTCGCACGCATCGATATATATATATACCGTACGAGCGGAAACAAACATGGCAGAAAAAAGACAACCTTCAGTGTTGCATATCGACCTATATATCAGTGTTGCCTGGCACACGTGTACGGTTCGTCGATATGCAACATTGAATGTTTTCTTTTTTTTCAGGTATATTTCCGGTCGGACGGTATATATACACCGATGCGTGCGAAAATTAAATCTATAGCTGAAACTGAAGCGCTGTCTCTGTGTATCTGTTTCTTTCTACGAGATCGTTTAGTCGCGCTTATACACTCTATCGTGGATCCCACGCACTGTGGGAATCGATGTAAGTGAAACTTTGTAAGCGGTTTGCTTTGATTAACAATAATTAGCGATGATGGTTGCAGCGAATATGTAATTTCGTTAGCGTTTAGTACAATACGAGAGCGGTAAGATTAGGTTACACTTCAGCTTGGGCGCACCAGCGCTGTTTATCTGCGTATATAGCCTACAGTATGCACAGGGAGACGAGTTTGCTTGAGGCGGCTTTGTGTGTATTTGTTCAAACTGTCTGAGAGGGCTGAGCGTTATCATTGCCTCACATAGCACATTGCATCGTAGCAGAAGTGTAAGACTATAACTGAATTATGTGGCTGTAGGTAATTGAATTAATATAATTGTATGCACGCATTGTATTCATACATTAGTGGTCTGCACCACGTTTCGCTGCGTAGCCAAGACGCCGCTGTTCCGCGCGGCGCTTATTTCTTGCCGGTACGTCTTCGACGCTGAGTATTGGAGCCAGTTTGCGGACGTGTGTTTTGGTGCTCCTTCACCACACGTGGTCAGCACGCTGTTTAGACGCCAGCACCAAGAACTCTTTCCAGGCTACGGACGATTGTAACGTTCACGCGATCACACTCCAACACGCGATCTCTACAGCCCAGCACTTGCATTTGTGTCGCATAGGAAAGCAAACACACCACGTGCCATGCACACAAACTGCGCCATGCGGCCAGGCCGCCGCCGGCAGGGTTTCGTAAGGTCCGGGGACGTAGACGGGGGGGGGACCGGCTTATGGGGCTTCAGCCCCCCCTTTCCCGAAATTTTTTCGTGCTGTAGTGCGCCGCCGACCAAAACTAGTCCCGGCGGCGGAAATCGTGCTCGACTTTGTTTACGATGTCCCTTTCACGCTCGAAAGGGCATTTTAGCGCGAACGCCGATGCATTGGGAGTCACATATCGTAACGCAAGGAGCCCCACCGAGCACAAAGGTTCAAGGGCGCCTATATGGGGAGCGGGCTCGTCTCGGCATCTCGCGGAGGCCGCGGAATCTACGGAGCGCTTGGATTTCAATTCTGAAACTTTATGGGTATAAAGTTCTCATAACCTTTCGGTGCGAAAGATGCATTCACATTTCCAAAGTAGTGCTTTAGATTTTCAATTCCGGTACTTTGCGGGTTTAATGCAGTTATAAACATTTGACGCCAAAGGTCCATTGTCTTTTCTAAAGTCGTACATCGGACCATACAACCAGAAAAACTAAATCAACACACTTTCAGACAAGTTGACTAAGCACGCAGCGAGTTAAATGAGAGGCAACGTTGTGGTGGTTCATTTGTGTCGTCATGTCACAGCAAAGAATATAAACGTTTTTTTCACCTGTGCCAAAGCATCCATGTCAAGTCACTAAAGCCAGAAAAGGCAACTACATCCTTATTCATTTTTTTTTACTTTGACTTTTCTTCACGCGGACACGTTGAGTGTTTTAATTTTCTTGTTCTCGCCACCCGCGGGCTGCCGGAGCCAGCTTCCATTTTCCTCGCATGAGTTTTTCTCGTGTTGCCCCGACCACCGCACGGCCCACTTCGGTGCGTGTTCGTTTTCCTCTGGCCGAGTTGATTTTCGTCTGGCAGAGTTTTGGACGCTTTCCGGCTAGTGGACGAAGAAAAGAAACGGTGGTCGCTCGCTACCAGCGCTGCAGGGACTCGACGGATTGCAACGCGTTCGCTTGAGCGCAACCACTCCGGAAAATTTTGTCTCGCCGGTTTAGGATACCGAGCAGTATGCGTAGGGTTGTCTGTGGACCAAGCGTCTCACGTTTTCTTCGATATTCTTTCGGTAGCCACACTAGGTGCCCAAAGTAGGCATTCGGTTGTAGCCAACATGCTTTCCTTTGCGTTTAGCCAGGGCCTCTTGGTATCTGATACGCCAGTACTTGGACGGAACGCTCACGTGCTGTCGAAAAGCACGTATACTGTGTCCGTGCCGGTGACCTACGGGCAATATAGTTTCGGTTTTATCGTTGCTCCGACCGGCAGCGAAGCATGCACCCTGCTCTCTCCCTAAGTGAGCCGCTATCTCGCGCACTGGCACGCTGGTGCTGTAACAGAACCTGAGAGTGGCACGTGCTCAGGCAATGCGCGGCGCAGTCAGACGAGTTAGAGGGGCGCCAAACTGCCCGCTACTTCCTGAACTAAGTCTGCTTTACCTCCGAGGTAAACGTAGCGAAATAAAACCGGTTTGCGTAATAGCGGTAATGTGTACTTGGAAGTCCGCTTACAACGAAAGCATATGTTGAAATGTACTGTTTGTAACGATGTCTATGAACTGTTTAACATGAATACGGTAGAAGCGTATCGTATTATCTTTCCGTATCGCATTCCGCTGATGCACCTCCGTTTGCATGTATGCGCATCTCACCATATCTCACTGGTCGGCAAGCTAGCGCCGTCTGGTGTCACATTTGGAAATGAGCCCCCTACTTCCGGTAAACATGCTTCCGCTGCCATACGGCCGCGCCGCTGGTTGGCTGGCCGCTTGTAATCCCGCAGCTTTCCCATAATTCCTGATGCGATACGCTTCTGTTTGCATGCGCCGCTGAAATGCGCATTCACCATCTCAAATTACCCTTGTTTGGCGTATTGGATTCGATACGCCTTCCTAGCAAATTACCTCGTTTCAATGAGATGCGATACGCTTGAAAGTTGATGCGATACGCTTCTGCCGTATTCATGTAAACACCGCTTATGTAAGGGTGTACGGGTTAGGCGTTATAAGTCGTAAAGTTCTAATTAAGCTACGCCGCCACCTCCGGTGACCCCTTGATTACAGAAAGGGAGTTGCTGTGTATATACGCGCAGACTAAAGGATGGCGGTTGCCACTCAAACGGCATCAACTCGATGCGTAAGACGGCTTACAATTCATGCGTTTATCATTGCGCCGTTTCAGGTAGTTGCTGTATACGCACAAAAAGAAAAAAAAAACCTCAGACGTCAGTCACACTTGCTTCAGCAACTGCTTATACTATATTTAGCCCCATTTTCGAGAGATAGTGTTGGCTCTCCTTGGAGAGTAGGTAAACTGCAGCTTTTCCTCTATAGTTGCTTATATTGTCTTGGTCTTCAGGATTACTTCCCTGCTCCTATAGTTTATGAAGAACAAGGTTACGGTGGCTGTTATTTCCGGTCCATAAAACAGCACTGGTTTGTTGTGGACTGCAATACTATTCAATATCTCCATGGGATAAGTTGCACCTGTTCTGTACCCCTACCCCCCTTATAATATTTCATACACTCATCGAAAGCCCCCCCCTCCCCCCCTCCTTTCGGGGTATTCATGAATAAATATCATATGCGTGCAATTTGCAGCAAGGCCTTTTTTATTTATATAAAAAAAGTCTGCAGTGGAGTAAGGAAGCAAAAATGATTATCTTATCAGATGCGTACGTTTGAATCCAGCCTTGATACGTTCCTAAAATCATGAGCCACGAAGTGCCTACACCAAAACAGACATGTGGAAATGATTAGCTGCATACTGGTTGAATTACTCCAGAAATTTTACACCCTTGAGGTTGATGGTTTGCCTCCAGAATAACACACTTACGCTTATAGGCCAACTGCACGGTAATATTGTGCCGCGTAAAAGACTAGTTTCAGACGTGACCTCGGATATGATGCAAAAGATCTCGGAGGCGACGTTTTGGAACAGAGATAATATGCGCTATTCACCAGGTGGACACGTCATCTGCTTAAGACCTATTTCAATGTGGGTAATGAGAAAATATGCCTCTATAGGTTTGCCAACATTGGTTCAGTAGCCTATACAACTAATCTATTACCGATTCAACCAAAGGAAAATTGTGCTGAAGTTGGCGTTGAAGGTCGTATGATATTGTATTGTATTCGACAGGGTGCTCAAACTGTATCTGCGATGAAACAAGGAACAGTTGCGAACTGTGTACTGATTTTGACCACCTAGTGCGCACTGAAATATGTGACACGAGAGTTTGACTACGACTTCATGCAGTTTTGGTGTCGTCTGCGCAGCTATTATCATTCTTACTTGTCACAAAAAAGTCGCTAAGTAAACTTTCATTTGACCCCGTGAACGATTCGATCTTAATTGTCCCACGTGTAGGGTAACAAATTGGACTCAGCCTGGATAACCTCCCTGCCTCTCTCCTCTCTCTCTCTCTCTCTCTCAAGCCCCCTTAACCATACCATACCCCCTCAACCATAGTATACTGAGGCCATCTATGGCTTAACAGCGAGACTTGGAGTCATCTTTCTGCAAACTTCAGTACGGCACGTAGGATTTGAGGAGCATTGCGCATCGAAATTGTGGCTGCCACATACGCATTTCACACGTTGTTGAACTTCATTGTTCAAAGGGCACGACGCCTGGTGAGAGCCATGCTAACCGAAATTGTGCTCGTGGTGTCGGCACTGCCACTGCTGGGCGTGGCCATCGACCAGTCCGAGTTGGAGGTGACCAGATTGCCGGGACTCCGTGAACGCATAAACTTCAGGCACTACTCGGGTTTTCTGAACGCCGCCGAAGGTCGACAGCTTCACTATTGGTAAGTGTACGCGTGACCACGTGTTAACTGTACGCATCTCTATCTGTTCCCGTGGTCATGCTATGTTGTTCGTAATATTTTTATTTGAGCATTTGAAGTCTGTAGGGGGGGGGGGGGGGGTCTTTTCCTGTAATCTCGCCTCCTTGCCCATTTTCCTATCTTTACTTCCTTTCTTCCTATCGTCTTGCTGAGGAGCAGGCAAGGGTTGTACCTGTCTGAGTTGCGGGCCTGCTTACTGCGTTTCTTTCGCCACTGTCTGATAGGTTATATGTCTCCAAGCACCTAAATAATTCAAAGGGCTTGCTAACTATTCGCAACTTCTTCAAGGTCTCCCCAAGAAAATATTATTACCTTTCCTACTATATAATCAAAATTATTCACAGAATCACTTCATTCGTGTTCATTTATCCTTCGTTTTTTCTCTTTTCTATGTTCTTCAATTGTACACTATATAAAAATTTTTTGGTTTGTTCTGTTGTGAATGCCGCGACTACTCTGGTAGTTGTACGGCTAGTTATGGACTTCGCATTATCTGCACTTTGTATTACATTTACTTTGCGTAATATTCCATTTAGAGGCTAAAACATTGCTGTTTTATGCTATATATTTGCACAAATGCATATATCTTGCTACAAGGTGTCCCCTTTCATCTACACGCTCTGGGACCTCCTTCTGTATAGTTATTTTAGCATTTATGCCACTTATGAAATAAATAAACTGAAACTAAAATAAACCGAAGCGTTCACGGCCTATAGTTGGCCCAACTCTACATCCAACAGGGTGGTCGTTGAGATGATCGCGACGCTTGCGGAAGGTGTACGATTATGGGCAATGTACTTTCCAGGTGCTTCAGACTCGCATTAATGCGACGAGCGTTATGTGTTTGAGGCACAAGTCGCGTGCTGCTTTCTTTCATGCCTCACTCGATCATTGAGAAGCTTTTCTTTTTTTCGACAACTTGGTGCGTAAACCGATGTCTGTTTCCTTTTTCTGAATGTCTAATACTTCTAGTTTGGAAAGCCATTGATAGGCAAGTGGCCCTCGCATCCTCTGGTACGCCTTAAGATGACCCAAGCTCCCATGCACATTGATATAAACAAATAAACAAACACACAAGAAATGGAAACGGAATGTCGAGATTCTGCTTATTTTTCGTTTCATACTGAACTGCTGGTGCGTTATCACGTTTAGAGTAGAATTAGCAGTGAGGCACTGTGATGGCCAACTTTATTCCTGCAGTTTTTCAGTGAAACAGAGCACAGGTTTTCTGGATGGGTCAGCGCACATTATAAGTGTATCGCTAAATACGGCGAAAGAAAAACAAGAACAAAAGAAACGCGAGAGTGACAGGTGTTGTATATGAAGAGTGCGGTTAGAACACCTGCAGAAGTTCCGGCTTTTACTGTTACATTTCATGGCTTTCAGGCTTTGCCACAGTTGTATGTCAGCGGGATTACTACAGCGGCGTATTCCGATGCTGATTTTAGGCTGATGAAAATTTTCTTTCTGCGAAGTGGCGGCTTTCTGTGCAGGCGTATATATTATCGTCGAAGCAAGTAGAAAGTAAAGTCGGGCACCATAGTAAGTACATTGCGGAAATGCTTAGATAGAAATTCAGCAGACAATGAATGACTATTTCCGTAATTGCCCGCAGGATTGCGTGTGTGTGCGTGTGTGGTGTGTGTGCGTGCGTGTGTGTGTGCGCGCGCGCGCGCGTGTGTGTGTGTGTGTGTGTGTGTGTGTGTGTGTGTGTGTGTGTGTGTGTGAGTCTGTGTACGTGTACTCGCGCGTGTGTAAAGGACAGGCAACTCTCGAATAATGAGTGTAAGATTTCAATGAATTGCAATGTCATCGCATAAATATATATATACCGCAGGCATACTCGCTCAGAAATACTGCCTGCATCATGCCTTAGCACTTGTTATTCATTACAAAGGCAGGCAGATTTATACTCTGATTTACGATAACGTAAAGCCACGGCACGCGTTGGCCAGTGAGGAGCATGACCGTTCAGAAGAACGTGCCCTTTAGGGGCGTGTCCTTCATCGTAGTGTGGTTGTCTCGAGCATAGCCTCGCGCATTAGGGATTCCGTCATATTTTTCTTTCCAGTACTGCATTATTGTGAAATAAAGTACAAGCCGAGAACCCTGTTCTTGTTTCTTCATACGAAGGTTCATGGAAAGCCAGCGGTCTCCGTCTGACGACCCCGTCTTGCTGTGGATGAATGGAGGACCAGGATGTAGCTCGCTCATTGGTGCTACCATGGAGCTGGGCCCGTTCCGCATTGACCCTCTGGGCGTGAAGCTAACCATAAACCCATTCAGCTGGAACAAGGCTAGTACAAGTTGCCTGACTGACGAACCCGTTACGCGCCCTCCTGTTAACTTCCTAAAGGCGCTCTTACTTCGAGTCTCGTATCGATGGAGCAGCGATCATTCGCTTCCCGTGTGAATAGAGCACTTCATTCGATATCGCCCAATCGCAAATGCTGTGGCGTGCCATACTTCAGTCTATAAATGACAAACATCGTAGTTCTTAAGCCGGGCTAGCTTAACTTGCTTTAGCGATGATTGTATCATACCTCACTATGAAGGGCACTGTTACAATTTGATCTTGAAGAGGCAGCGATGACCTATTCGCAACCAATTCCCGCTGGGGTTAAATTGTCATTTAAATCGTCACAATCGCTGCTCTTGTGCTGTTTTCTATTCTTCTTTCCGTACAGGTTGCAAACGTGATATTCCTCGAGGCACCGGCTGGTACCGGTTACTCGTACGACCCCACCGGGAGCATCAGTACTGACGACAACAAGGCCACCGAAGACAACTACCAGGCCATACAGGATTTCTTCTCCAAGTTCCCGCAGTTCAGAAAAAATGAGTTTTACGTGACGGGTGAAAGCTTCGCCGGCGTCTTCGTTCCTCTCCTGACACAACGCCTTCTCCTCTCGAATCCACTTGGAATAAACCTGAAGGTATGCGGTTTAATCTACAACCATACACGTCGGACTTGTGCCACATACACCCTCTGTTCGAGTTCGAACGAAAAAACGAAAAGACTGTGACAGACACAGCTGCTCCGCCTTTCAGTGTGCATTTCTTAAAGAGTACAGCTGTCTGCATTTGAAATCTCAGTGCATCTGTTGCTAATTAAAAATGTTCATGAATTAAAATCTTACTCGCTATGGGGCAGACGTTGTGATTGCGAAATTGAAGCTCAACAGTTGTGAGGTCGTGTCTGCTCGTAAATTCTGAAACTGGCATATATTTTAGGGATACCCGCCATTTTAGGTTGCTGTGTAATTGCGCTTCAGCTAGAGCTGCATTAAATGTCAGAAATCCAAAACAGTGAACAATTTTGCCAAGTTCTCTTGCCCTTGATATGACTGATGACGTAATCGTGGGATGGAACATGAATATTTCTAGATTGGAATCACAATCGTTAAGGAGAAATTGATCAAAAGGACGTGTAAAGTGGGCGTAACCAACCGGCCTTGATAGGTATAGTATTATGAGAGTTCTGCCAGATATGTTTCTTCAGTTCTTCATACAGTGCATCTTGGACTCCGTGACATTCTGAGGTGTACTTGTGCATGCACTGGATATATTTGCAAATGAAAGACCTGCGTAATCTGAAGCTTCAGAATTTATAGTGCGGCTATTCGAACATGCTCGCAAACTTGCTCACGCTTTTGCTTTGCCAAGGGTTACGCCATCGGAAACGGATTGTTGGATTTCGAGCTCTACGGCAAGGCGATCCTCTTTTTCGCCTACTACCACGGCCTCTTGGGAGACGAGTAAGCGTTCGTTACTCTGGTTCTTCTTTCGCGAAGCAGGTTGACGGAACCAGTGCTGCCACTTTAGTGATTTTGTCGTTAGATTTAGACACTTTATTCTCTTAGTGACATTTTCTTTTGTAATTTACGGACCGAGGTTTTTTTAGCGACGTTACAAACTGTTCACATTTTTGTGACTTCGAAGTTATAAAAGCTGCTGCAAAAATAGCCTTCTATAACGCTCTTCATGATTCAAAACCTACACGGGTGCATCCGAAATCGGCTGTATGACGGGTAGGCTATGTGACCATGATGAAGCAATGGTATTTCAGAAGATTCAGTGTGCTCACAAAATGCTATTTTTTTTATTACTGTTTAACATTTGCGAAACCGATATACACGGGTCCTAAGATTTCGGGCCTTGCGCTTTCACTAGGTAGGCTCAATTGATGGACATGTACAAATTTTTGTATTGACATTTAGAAGGCAGCAAGTAAATAATTATTGCAGAACTCATGTTACGATGACTTGGCGTTAAAGCGATTAGCATTCAAGCTATCTAGCGAGAAGCAGTATTTCTGAAGCCACATTTATTTAACATGTGTAGCTGTCATTCAGAACGTTCCGTTGCTTCGGCTGAATGCGACATATTCCCGTCCGCAATTGCCCGAAGACTTCACCGTGGGGGAAATTAGACAAGCCATTTTTACGTTCTACGGCAAGTGTGTGCCAGGTGCCGAGAGTATCACCAACAAGATGCTGCGGAATCTTGACGACAGGTTCGATCGCATACCTCACCGAGATCAACGAGACGTGGAAAAAAGAGAGCGTCCCAGAGCAATGGAAGACCGCCAACGTCGTCCTGATCCCCAAACCAGGCAAGGCTCCGGATGAGGACAACTTCCGACCCATCTCTCTCACCTCCTGCGTCTGGAAAGTGGCGGAGCACGTCCTCCTCAACAGACTAAACAGATATCTCGAAGAGTACAACATCTATATTAACAACATGATATGCTTCGGTGCCGGCCTCAAGTCGCAGGATGCCATGAAGATGATAGATAGAGAGAGATAGAGAGAAAGGCAAAGGAAAGACAGGGAGGTTAACCAGAGATTATCTCCGGTTGGCTACCCTGTACTGGGGGAGGGGAAAGGGGATGCAATAGGTGAGAAAGAAAGAAGGATAAAAAAAGGAAAAAAAAAACCTAAGCGCACACACGCACGTACACACGAACTATTTCTGTGGGCGCTGTCACGCAACCCGCAAAGGCATTCCTAGTCTTACGCAGTGTCACCGTACAGTCCTGCGCCACGCAGTGTACTGTCACAATTTGTCAGAAAGTCCCGTGTCTTTCAAGTATCGCAGCAGCGCCTTCATAGCGGATCGCGCTGATGTTCGCGTAGGCCAGGTTCCGAGTATCTTGTTTTCTGTCATTGGGCGCTTGTCCAGTTTGTCTAAGGTGGCTGAGAGGACAGTTCTTTGTGGGTTAAAACGAGAGCACTGACAAAGAAGATGCTCGATCGTTTCGTTGTACCCGCAGAAGTCACACAGTGGGCTGTTGGCCATTCCGATAAGGAAAGAGTAGGCATTTGAAAATGCTACTCCAAGCCATAGACGGATAAGAAGGGTGCAGTCACGTCGTGGAAGCTCGGGCGGAATATGGAGCTGTAAATTAGGGTCCAGAGTATGGAGGCGTGCACTTGTGAAATCGGATGAATTCCACTGGGCTAATGTCAGGTCACGCGCAAGTGCGGCAAGTTTTTTCGCTGCGTCGGCTCTCGAAAGAGGAATGGCAACGCAGTTGACGCCGTCATGGGCAGATCGGGCAGCTGCGTCAGCTCGATCATTGCCATGTATGCCACAGTGACTAGGCAACTACTGATATATTATATCGTGTCCTTCGTCAACTAGTCGATGGTGGACTTCTCTGATCTCTGCGGCGAGCTGCTCATGTGATCCATGGCGCAGTGCTGAGAGTACACTCTGTAGGGCTGCCTTGGAATCACAGGAGATTGACCATGCGTGGGATCGTTCCTCCTTAATAAAATGAAGAGCCACACGCAGGGCTACCAGTTCAGCAGCTGTCGTTGACGATACATGTGACGTCTTTAGCTGTATCTTGACGGATCTTCTTGGTATCACCACAGCGGCAGCTGCGCTTGCAGGGCCATGGTGTCCCTGGTACTGCCGCCAATGATTTAATGTTTGAAGATGATCAAACATTAAATCATTGGCGGCAGTACCAGGGACACCATGGCCCTGCTCAGACTTGACCTCGAGAAAGCGTTTGACAATGTCCTCCACGAATACATTCTGGCCTCCGTCGCAGACCTTGAGCTGGGCCCTAGATTATATAACTACGTGACGGGGAGGAAAGCGAAGCTGCGGATCGGCGACTTTGCCTCCGACGAGGTGCTCCTGGGCCCACGGGGCATGTCATAAGGCTCGGTCATTTCGCCTGCTCTCTTCAACATCTGCATGGTCGGCCTCTCGAGGACTCTGTCCCAAGTTGAAGGTATGAAACACACCATCTACGTCGACGACATCACGATCTGGTGCAGCGGCGGTAGCGAAGGGCAAGTGGAAAGCGCCATGCAAAAGGCGGTAGACGTCATGGAGCAGTACCTGCTACCCACCGGACTCAGATGCTCCCCGACTAAATCTGAGCTTCTGCTTTATAGAAAAGAAAGAACGGTGGACACAAGGGCTGGAAACCGGTCTCGGAAAGTGACATTCACCTGTTCACTCGGAGCAGTGACCCGATGCCCAGGGTCGACACCACCAGAGTCCTGGCTATGTTCATCGAATCACGTGGCGGCAAGGGCACTGCGTTGCGCAAGATCATTGCGAGGACCAACAAAGCTACCCGCCGTGGTTGCTAAGTGGCTATGGTGTTGGGCTGCTGAGCACGAGGTCGCGGGATCGAATTCCGGCCACGGCGGCCGCATTTCAATTGGGGCGAAACGCGAAAACACCCGTCTACTTAGATTTAGGTGCACGTTAAATAACCCCAGGTGGTCAAAATTTCCGGAGTCCTCCACTACGGCGTGTCTCATAATTAGAAAGTCGTTTTGGCGCGTAAAACCCCATAATTTAATTTTTTTAACCAACAATTCTTTTCGCCTCGTGCGAAGGGTCACGAACAGACATCGTGGCCTCAAAGAGGACAACCTGCTTCGGCTGATCAACACCTTTGTGCTGTCTCGCTTCACCTACACGGCGGCCATGCAGAAATGGCTCAGAGCCGACCGGGATAAGCTTAACGCCCTCACTAGAAAATTCGTCAAGAACGCCCTCGGGCTGCTCGTCAGAACCCATACCGAGGACTTCCTTCGTCTCGGCATACACAACACCATGGAGGATATGAAGGAGATAGCCGAGGCTCAAGAACGAGCCCAGCCAACTCGTCTGTCCACCACGCCGGCTAGCAGGCGTATCTAGCCAACTGGAACTACCTCTGGTTAACCTCCCTGCCTTTCTCTACATTATTTTCTCTCTCTCTCTCGAGGAGATCAGACTCGCACCCACCAAGAACTTGGCTGAAAGCACCCAAATCCCCAGAGAAGTGGGGGAGAAAATCGTGGTCACCCCTTTGCCCCGCAACGTTCATCCCGTTTACAACGCAGGTCGTCGCAAGGCAAGAGCATTGAATATACTGAAGCAAATAAACAAGGACAACATCGAAGCGAGCTTTGTGGATGCAGCTGCATGCCGAGACGTCAAGGATTTTGCGGTTTCCGTCGTGGACACGCTGGGCAGAGTCATCAACTGTGCTTCCGTCCGGACGACGAAATCCGAGGTGGCCGAGCAAGTTGCCATTGCACTCGCCATGCAAGACGGTCGGAGAGAAAGGGTATATAGCGATTCGAAAGTGGCCGTCAGGGCATTCCGGAAAGGCCGGGTAGTCCCGCAGGTAATTCAAATGCTGAAAGGCGCCAAACACGGCGACACCTCCATACACTCCATCATTTGGTTCCCTGCCCACGTCGGGGCGATTGAGGAGGTTCCTCTGAACCTCAACGAGTCTGTCCACGAGGCTGCGCGTGGCTTTACCGACCGTGCTTCCCTCGGATCGGGCGACTATCTTCCCGGACACACAGACGCTCCTATCCCGTACAAGGAACTTGCTAAATTCTTTTACTTAGAGAAAAGGGTTTTCCCGCCTTCTCACTCCAAGCTAAGCAGGCCGCAGGCGGTCACGCTCAGACTCTTGCAAACGAACTCCTACCAAAATCCGGCGTCCCCCTTAACAATATATATATATATATATATATTGTTAGGAGTTCGTTTGCAAGAGTCTGAGCGTGACCGCCTGCGGCCTGCTTAGCTTGGAGTGAGGCGGCGGGAAAACGCTTTTCTCTAAGTAAAAGAATTTATTGCTGGACCCAATAAAGGTTCACTCACTCACTCACTCACTCACTCACTCACTCACTCACTCACTCACTCACTCACTCACTCACTCACTCACTCACTCACTCACTCACTCACTCACTCACTCACTCACTCACTCACTCACTCACTCACTCACTCACTCACTCACTCACTCACTCACTCACTCACTCACTCACTCACTCACTCGCTCACTCACTCACTCACTCACTCACTTAGACAAGCGTGAGGCATTTCGGCAAAGTACTTACGCCGTGCCAGCGTATATAATACTGGTCTAAAACGCCTGCGTTAACTAAACTGGACTTAACTAAAAAGATTTAGCAGTAATTTGGCGACTTTTATATATCACTTTAACGACGCGATTAAAAAAAATTGTGACAACACCCGAGAGGGCTTAAATGCCCATCCTTCGCGGGCATTGTCATTTGGCTTACCAAAATGAAAAGCGCGATACATTTCTCCTTTTCTGCAGCCTCTGGAACGAGGTGACGTCAAATTGCTGCAATGGCACCGTCTCGAAGGAGACATGCGACTTCGGCTCGAATACCGATGATCCTGCCTGCGCTGATCCGGTATATCTTTGCTCCTTAACAAGTAGTGATGTTTGCTTATCGACGGTAAATTACATTTTAGAGCCCGCATTTTGAAGGCTATGCTTGTTTGCATGTTATTTATTGGCACCACTGAAACGCATTACCTAGAGAAATAGTTTCGTAAATGACGTCCCGCGTTATAGGAACAAGAACAACGGTAGTAAGATTAAAGTTCAAAAAACTACAAATAACCACGCGATAGTAGCAGACATCCGTGCATATGCATCGTGCCCTTCATACCGAAATAGCGCCTAGTCTTAGCCGGCAATCAGACCTCGCAAACTTCGCATTGATTTTAGTGGTGGCTTTTAAGGTTCTAAAGCAACACGGAGAATGCCAGAGACGCCACAGTGGACGAGGGCTCTGTATTAATTTTGACCGCCTCAGATCCTCCAACGTGCCCCCATAATCAAAGTATACAAACGTCTCTACATTTCGCCCTCCTTGAAGAGCGGCCGCCGCGGTTCGGAGGCGGGCACGCGGCGGGGTGCACAGCAACTGAATGCCATAGCCATGGCGCCACCGCGCAGGATCCAACTTTATGTCGCAGACCCTGACGTTCGGTTTAAGAAGATGTAGACACGCATGTTGCTCATGTATCATGTTGTTCTCCCCCGCCCCCCACCGATTTTTTTTTTCTCTGCATACACGGTAACGAAGGGAATACCGCTGAAAAGGGACGGGACGATGCCCGGAAAAAATAGCGTGGCACGTCCAGCGCATTGCGTACCTGTGAAACATTTTTTTTTTCAAGATGGCCAGTCCGGCCAGTTGCACAAAGTTCATGTTGAACATACCTTGCAGCACACCGGCGCAGAGAGAGATGGTTAAAAGGCCCTGTCTGCTTTTCTGTAACATTTTTGTCTGTGTGCCGGTGCGCTTTCAGATCTCTCCGTCAAATTTTTTTTTTCTAGGACGCAAGACTTCGTAACTGCGCGTCGAGCAATAAAAAAAATTGGTGTCGTGCGTAATTGGAAAGACTGCGCCATCCAAATGCTACTTTAGCTTTTGCCATCAATCGGTAAAGGCGCTTGGGAGGATAATTTCAGGCTTTGATGCCAAACAATGTGTGGTTACCTGGATAAAAGAAGCCAAGAATGACAAGTCAGCGCTCGCTACCTACGGTCTCCGTCTTCGTTTCACCTTTAAATTTAAGCATTCGGAGGGAACGATCCTCAAATGATCCCGTTTATGAGGCAGCTTTCTTTAGGGTTCTGTTGGTGTAGCGCTTTTTCTTTTCCTCGCAGAGCGCTTCGTCGTTATGCGCACTACAACGTTTATTTTGATTTCTTAGGTGAACGTCGGGTACGGCATCGTTCTCGGTAGTGGCTTGAACGTGTACAACCTGTACGAGCCATGCGACACCACCAAACAACCACGGGAGCTTCTCTCGAGGCGTTACCCGGAGATGAGTCAGTACGCAAAGCAGCAGCTGCTGATCAAGATGCGAAGCGTGCGAAGCACGGTAAGACACGTGCGCATCTGAACATGCCATCATCCTCAATTGAACACGAACATGCCACATGAACATGGCATCATTTTGTGCTTCTGAACATGTCATCATAAGCTTTAGCTCGCAATCTCCTATCTAAACAGATGAGGATGGAGAGATCGTTTTTCTCGGCTTGCATTGAACACAATTTTGGCGAATTGTTGGACTTTAATGAAAAGAGAAACAAAATGTAGCAACTGTAGGAACTGGCACTTCAATTTATGCTTTTCACATTTTAAATAAACTAGGATAAATCGCAAGAATAAGAGAAGCATTTGCGTCGGCTTCAGTACTCTGTAACTGCTCAGTAGGGAAAGACATCAGAATTCCGTGAGCTACACTCAATGATACATCTAAAGCGGACAAGAGTTATTGTTTTAAACAGCGCTCTGACATATGCCACTTTTCTTTGAGCAAGAGTTTGCTCGACCCTCGTAAACGTACCAACCATTTCACGTCAACTGTCAATTCATATATCACCTCTGTTCGCTTGGTATTCTCTAATGTTTACAGAACTGCGGTGTCTGTATTTGATGTAGAGTTATGGATTTGTAAACTTTGTGCCTACAATTTTTTATTCCTTCCTGATTTACGGCAATCTTTCCAAGAAATCTGAGGCCTAAATCCTGCTACCTAAAGCAGGTGTAATTTAGTTTTATCTCTCAAATGTGGACTAATTTATTCAAGTTAGCAGAGTGCTTGTCTTATTAGCTGACTTCTGCGTTTTACATTTATTGGAATTATAAAGGTAGACCTGGCTTCACTCTAAATCTCCACCTTGAGAGCGTAAAGGAACAGTAAAACACAGGGAGAGATTAGACGCACAAAATGGTGTTAAGAAGACCGACGGAATGTCCTAACTGCGATGGAATTGAAAGTAGAGTCGTGCGAGGGGCAGCTTCGGAATTGTTATAGGTTAGGATTACAGAAAGCGAATCACTTGAAATTATAGTACTAAGCTGAAAACAATTTCAGTTGTTAAAGGATCTTGAATACCTGATCTAAGATTCCCTCAGATGGGCTAGGTCCAGTAACTGTTTTTCTTGGTTACTGACCCTTAGCGCATAGTACTCAGCCTTCCCTTGTATTCAAAAGCTATCGTATTGCAAATGCGTCCATTGAACAATAATTTCCGAACGAGTGCTTTATTCCTTCACTTATCGTGTACACACAAGGTGGATTTTTCTGCATATATACGAGTGGGGATAATGGACTCCCTAAAATTTGACGCAAACTCTTATCCAACTCAGAAATGATCCTTTCGTATTGCAAACTAGTTAGGTTGTAATTAGGTGCAGACGCTATGCGGATCCGTTCATTTAGCGAATACTGAGCATTTTATTTTTATCTGCTATGATCTCCAAGCGTGGCCAATGCAATTCGCCCGTGGCTACTGGCAGCATGGTTGTGCTCTGACATCCGGCCAAGTCTAAATGATAGCCCGCAATTCCACAACTTATGTCTCCGAATGTATAAATAGAAACGCAACGCTCTAAATGTCAGGATTGTACCGACGCCGTGGTCGCTCTGCCCATAGCTTACCGCATTTCCGCTGAGAGATAACCAATATCAAAAACTTGATTTGGGCCAGTTGGTTCATCTTGAACGTCTATTGAAGCAGCGCGATAGGACGAGGACAAGAAAACAAGTACAACAGGACAGTGCTAGTCCTGTTGCTGCTCTTTCCCTGTTGTACTTTTCCCATCGCATGACTTCAATATATACTTTGGATAAACGATATTCAGCATTCGATTGCCGTAGGAATGAGTAATGATTTCTTATCCATTCTTTTCCACGTGAGACAGGAGGTGATAAGGAGCTGCGAATTTTGATGCTATCTCACGCTTCTAAAACATCGGCTAGACTGATTGCAGGTGCTTTTTCCAAGCTTGTTCTTTTTTATTAAAGCGTGTATTTCTCTCTCTCTCTCTCTCTCTCTCTCTCATTTATTAAGGAACATAACTTTTTGAGAGACTGATTGTTTGGTCAGTTGAGAAGGAGTGATATTACTCAAAGGCAGACGTGCACAAAGGCAGGCCTCCGCAAAGGACAACGCGAACGCCGTGCTGTGTTGTCTTTTCCGACCATGTTGTGTCGTCCTTTAAGGCGATTCAACAGTCCTATTGCTTCGCTATGTCCGGGATTGCCCGTCTTCACTTTAGTACCAGAAAGTATGTCTTTTTTACGAACTTCGTTTCTGCATTCATAAAAATTAGTACTGTGTTTAAAAGGTACGCACTAGAATTAAACTGAATTTTGAAATGTCTCTTAATGAATCAGATGGACTTTCAGTGATGCGTGCATAGTTCTCGCTCGCGAGCAAATGTACCCTTTTCCCATCAGGCAGTCTGGTGAAAACCGAGTCACACATGGGTGGTTCTTATTCACCTGTGTCGTATGCGTCTGTGTTTTTGAGTGTGTCGTGCTCAAGATCTTAACTGGACTCGATGATGCGAGTGTGTGAAACTCGAGCAGTCGGTCACAACGAAGTATCGGCTGAAACTGTAGATGTTCGCATCTTACAGCATACGTGGTACATTCGCGTATTGTGCCCTTTTCGCATATGGTATGTCAACATTAAAGCAGCCGTGATTGTAAGAAAGAATTACATTTATTCAAAGAAGAAGTATGCGCGGGACAGCACGAACAATGCATCTGGGTATATAACTCAAGGCCATCCATGTTAGTAACTACATTGACAACGCCAAAACGGCAATAAACAGTGTAATAAATCGCATATACATAAATACACATTCGCAGAACAGAATTAGGAAGGCTGCTTTTTAACAGCCTAAAACGCAATTCTAAAATAAGCCTAAAACAGGGCTATTTGATTGAAAAGCATATGTGCACAAGATATCGTCTTTTTTTAAAAGCAAATCTGCTCTCCGCAACATCTGACTGAATCAATCTGTATGGTGGAAAATCTCCGTTGAATCGCAGAGAAGCAATACTAGTTTTGATTGGGAAGAAGAGAGAGAGAGAAAGAGAGAGAGCAGCTTTGACACTCAAATTCAATCTGTAGTCAAGACGGTGACAAACACTAAAGTTAAAGTGACTATCATTGCAGACAACATTGTTTCGGGCTTACTTTCTATAGTTTTTACCGCGTGAAAGAATGCACATTTGTTTGTTAGTCAGAGCTAATCTTTGTCGCATCTCACTGGCTGTCCCTAAGAGGTAGCATTAGCTCCGGAGCTACAATCTAAAAAACATGGAAACTGAGAAATAGTTTTTGGCAACCACTAAACCGATTTGAGTCTGCTTGTCGCATCTAAAAGAACAAGTGAAAATTTAATCACTGGAAGAAGTAAATTATCAATTTATGCCATGCTTTTTTAAAAAAAAAGAAGCCTGAAAATTGCAAAATGGCGAAAAGATCAAATATCAAGTTTGATGCTCTGTAACTAAGCAATAAAATATTGCACCCAAATTCTGGAGACTGCACCTAATAATAATGGCGTGGACATAACTGGTATAATCTACACTGCTCTCTAATGTAGTACACTAATTTGTGAGCATGACTTATAGAAAACTCTCGTAAACGTTGTAATAATTTCACGTAACCTGAACAATCGTATATCAAGTTGTCCGCTATGCACTTTAGAAAACTGAGCTATGTGTTTTTGGAGAAGAATCACGGATTTGTGAACTTCGTCTTTTAAGTTTTTTAACTTGCGGAATTTCGGCAATTTTTATATGATACGATATATCTTAAATAATATTTCTGCTTTCGGTGTTGCCAGAATTTAAAATTTTTCTCTCGAATGGAACAAGTTTTACTCAGATAATTCCAGCGGTTGCTTTACCAATGTGTTTCTGCGTTTCATGAGTAATTCAATAAGGAAATTGGAGTTGCCATCGAGGTAAAGCTTCCTGTTAACTGCGTGTCGCTATTACTCCAGTCATGAACCAGCCAGTGTGAGTACTACGTTTAACAACACCGCTTTCGATTCACAAATGCGGTGCCGTACTCGTAGGTGACTCTGGTCAGTCGGTCTTTTCTAGGACCTGTTCGAGACCCCGAATTGCCAGAACATGGACAACTTGCAGCTGTACTTCAATAGACGTGACGTCATCAAAGCATTGCACGTTGAACAGTCTCCCCATATGTGGCTGCCATGCAGGTGAGTCTATTTTAAGGGTTCGCAGTCACGCAGAGGGCGGAGGCGCCAGCACTGTCACTGTGAAACGTGGCACACCCATGACGCGAAACGCAAAATCTGAGGAGACTTGACTCCGATAAACGATACTCAAGGAAATTCAACGGAGCTTCCGCCAGGAGGAACGTCGTTTAAAAGAAAATGTCCAACATTTGCTTCCACACTTTGAACTCTTCTAAACAGGTCCTAACATATGTTGTACAAATTGTATTCGATTTGATGATAATGCGAAGAACCTACTCATTTTTGGACTGGAGCGCCGGCCGTGAATTTCATAGTGTAACTGGCACATGCTTACGAAAATTGTTTTGTTTCTGCGATACAGTAAAATTAGTCCCTATACAGCGCAGTTCAGGCATATGGGAATTAAATTTGAGTTACAATTCTCGTATAGTTTTTATGGCCTTTAGGTATTTGCAGACATCATTGTTCGAGGCAAACTGTTGAATTAAGGAAGGTATCGGATAAAGCGACATTGTGCTTGTGGGAGGTTTTATATTGTATGCTCCGCACTTTGATAATATAGGACAAGGCATTAAAATTGTATAGTACAGATGTCTCTTTCCAAGAATGCTTGCATATTGTTTCTATTGGATTCTTTGTTAACAGTATCGTATTGATGCATTCACAGAACCACCAATGCATTTGCGTCTTGCACAGTGAAGAATGTTACTGCACATTAATTATATCCCATAGATGGCACTAAATAAATACCCGCGTTGCGGACGATGGATATTGAGATGTACATGCCATCATTCGGCTGTGGTTTTCGTAACGAGGCAGTGAACGCATGATTTTGAAATGTCAGCTTGACACTTGGGCATCAGTGATAGAAAACACGCGATGATGTA
Source organism: Dermacentor andersoni (assembly GCF_023375885.2). Taxonomy (NCBI): domain Eukaryota; kingdom Metazoa; phylum Arthropoda; class Arachnida; order Ixodida; family Ixodidae; genus Dermacentor; species Dermacentor andersoni. The sequence goes on along the minus strand of NC_092824.1, from coordinate 84,863,564 downwards.
AAGGTGTGGCAAACAGGATGCGCCGGAGCCCAAAGCCCTTAAAGATCTTATGAAAGAGTAACAGCTGCTCGATTAGGTATTACAAGAAGTACCGATATGAATGTCTTACTGTTGTCGACCAAAGGCTAAATTCTTTGATTCGGTACTGCACCATACAGCGTACGCCTAAACCTTGATTAGTGACGAACATAAGCTTCAGTAAGTGGAGGTTTATCACCTTAGCTTCACGGACGCGGTCGCCATGCCATTCATTGAGCCTGCAATCTTGCGCCAAAAAAGTAGGCCATTTGCCATGGAGCCATCACCAGCAATAAAAAATGAAATGAACTTCTCCATCAATAATATAGGGTTTCTCTCATCGGTTTCTTAAGATGTTTGTGTTTTTTTATTGGCACAGCGTGAGCTATAAGTTTGAGAATAACTGTGTGCTTATAGCAAGCGCGCATGCATATGTTCTTGGAACAACCCCTTGCTTCGTGCTTCATTACAGTAAGACCCTAAACTACACCCAGCAGTACCTGACTATGCGTGAAGTGGTGCAACAACTAGCCGAATCTGGGCGTCTCAGAGGCCTCGTTTATCACGGCGACGTGGACATGGCATGCCCGTTTCTCGGGGGCGACTGGTTCGTACGCAGCTTGGGATACGAGGTAAAGTGTTCTCCACAAGAAGAAGAAAGAAGTGAAAGAAAGCCTTTTTTTCTACCTGTACCAGGAGTAGTTTGTGAGGTGAAAATCTCCGCGTTGTGGACACAATGTTCCTTTTAAACTGTTAATGCGCACAGGCAACGTCTCAGTAGTCATCCTCGATGGTTTACGGGAACTCGCGTAATGCGACGGTTGTGGTTTCGTATGTTCTTAGGGGTCTCTCTATTCCCCTCATCGTCCTTCATTTCATAGCGAGCGTCTCAAATCCGGGAGGTTTGATGCTTTCGGGAAGCATACCAAGGCTTATGGGTCAGCTGCCTGCTCATAAAATAAGGTCGCACTCTACGTGCAAAAAAGTGTAACAAATTGCATTTTTTTGAACTTTCCTATCAATCTTTTAGTCGGATCGCGTGGTACCTTAGGCCAGCAGGGGATATATACAGCCAACTCCCAAAGTTGCCTACGAATGTTTTACAGTACCTGTGAGCAGCTCTGTTGAAGTGAAGACAGGAGTGAATTCTTCGCCCATCCTTTCTAAAACCCATCCTTCTCCCTGCCCTTCAGCTCTCTGCATCTCGTAACAGTAGTCTAGCCTTCACACGCTCTTACGAGGAAGCTTTAGCTCGGGATCTCCCATCGGAATACACGGTAACGGAGAACTTTTTTTCCCTGCAAACACTGCACCGAATTTGATGAGATTTGTTGCATTTAAAATAAACAGTTAGTCTACAGCGACCGTAGGAAGCGAAGCATAACTGCGAGTCGGCCTAGTTGAAACAGATTCATTATTTAAAAACTTTTTGTGCGCAAATAAACAGGGACAAAGAAGAGGAGCAACACAACCGGATGTCTGGTGTGACCGGATTGAAGAACGGCATCAAGAGGTACTCAAGTTGGGGCCAAAATTTTGCGCGGAGCCAAGGATCGACATCGTCGACAGGTTGGCACTTAGAAGGGACATTGCCAGAAGTGTACTAGAGAAAAAAAAAAAAGACCAGTTGTTAGAATGCGCTCGTCCTTGTGTTGCTCCTCTTCTTTGTCCTTGTTTCATTGCGCATAAAAAGTTTTTAAGTAGGAAGTGAGTTTTGTTAATTATGACTTCAGCAGTTTTAACCAAAAATGTTTGAACTTCGAAAATTGGAAAACAAGACTTCAAGTATGAAGTATAAAACTATCTAAGTCGTGAACAAAAAACAATATAACTATTCCGTGAACTTCACCTAATGACATATCTGGAGCAAAAAGAACTGATGTAATATACATCGCGCTAAAATTAACCACCAGGGTCTGAGTAGGATCTTTACAAAAGTCTCGTAAAGGTTAGAACAATTTTACGAAAGCTGTAACTTAATATATCAAATTCTCCCGCTTTAGATACTCTGACCGACGCACCTTACAGAAATTCGCTCTTTTTGATTTAGAGTTACGAATCTTTAAATTTTTTGCTTCTACATTAATGCGATAGCAACTGTATGGACACTGCAAGCGCATTTCCGCCGTTGACGTGGGGTTGCGTATAAGTACAAGGACAATAACACCGTTCCCGCGCCCCCTACGCCGTATGTGAGTGAAGGCGTGCGAGTGGAGCCAACAGTCACAGCTCTACCTCGCCCGCGTGAAAGCGAGGAAAGCGGGGAGGATGCGTGTAGTCTTCCGCCGTGCGCGAGGCACCCAATGTGCCGAGGCATAGGGGGGGGGGGGGGAGAGGAGTAGGGGAGGGGGCGGCGTTCTACTCCGGCTGCAAGTGCGCATGTGGCAGCTTCGCGCGGTCACGCGGCCGTAACTTGAAAGCAATCTGCGCTGGGGGCAGAGGCTAGCTGCGTCGGCGGCTCGTAGCTTTTTGTGCGTTGGGTGTTCTCGGTGCTCACGCTGCGATCAAGCAATAGACAGCACGAATGTCACTTCGCTCGCTGCTGCTGCCGCGTTTCGTCACGCCAACGTTGACAGCGAGTTTCTGCGATCATCGAGTCAGATGTGGTCATGTTTGCTTGTGCGCGTGCGACACCGTGCTTGGTACTTTAGTTGTGAAGATTATAAGCAGGGATAAGGTGCCTCAGAAAGGCTGGCCAACATTTCGGTAGAAGGAGCTGTCTTCGTCAAAGGCGGCCTGGTCATCCTGGGCATGCTAGTTTTAAAGGGTTAGTGCAGTGAGGTCACGTGCGGTTGTTGTCGGCGGCGGTTGGTTATAAAGGGAGAGGATTCAGAGATAATGAGCGCTGTCGCCTGACGCCTGTGAGCGTGGTTCCCAAGACGAGAGGACAGGAGCGGGAGAGGGGGAAGGTGGGGAGAAAATAAAATAAAGAAAAGTAGAGAAAAAACGGTGGGGGGAAACCAAGAGGAAAAAAAGAAAGAACAATAAAAAAAGAAGGGGGGCATGGGAGGGCGTTGGGGAAGCGAGAGGTTAGGGAGCATTCAGGGGCGTCGTTGGCGGCGTGTTTTTGTGGCTTTAGAAGAGCCGGTCAGGCGGTCAGCGCACGAGTAACACAAAAGACCCGAGTTGAAAGAGTGACTTTAGTAGCATACCAGCAATGCCTCGAGTAATTTTGAAGAAGTTAAGATGGCGACAAGGAGTCTGAGGTGCAATGTATGGGGCACCTGGAAAGCAGCGGCATGGTCTTTCAAGGGGCGTTAGCCCCAGTAGCTCAACGTAGGTGTCGTTTTTTTACAGCGAAGCTGTTAGCCTCTAGTTGGTCGGGATGTTTCGTGTCCGTCAGAAAAAAAAAAGAAGAGGAGTTGGAAAAAGTGCGCATCTTCTGTGAAATCAGGGATACAACACACGGCTCAGTATCCATTTAAATAAAAGAAAGCACAAAACAAACGTCAAAACCGTATGGTGGATAATAAGACGCCTGCGAACAATGCGAGGCGCGTTCCTTCTGCCCGCGTGTGTTTGCCGGTACAGATTACGGTTGCATAGGCTGCTCCGGTGGGAAAGGGGCAAGAGCAGCATACAAATCAGTGTGTGATGTCACCAAACTTCATATATAAAAGGGAGACCCGCCTAGCAACTTATTCAGTTCATTGCAAGACCGCTATGGGTAGGCCACGCAAAGTTAGGACTCCCGAAGGGCAGCGTGAATACGACGAGCGTCGAAGAGTGCAAAACCGTAATGCTCAACATCGGTGTTGTGCCAAACTGGGCAGAACAGCAAAACATTTCCTATCCTCATCGACAGCATTTGAGTGGTTTTCTAACAGCTTCGCTGACAGCTTCGCTGGTCTGGAGGACGAGTCGGTGTTTTCTTCTTCTTTTTTTTTACAGTGCTCATTGCGGGCCATTAACTCGACGTAGTGAGCTAGCGGCTACAGAACTATGAATGCAAAGGAGAAAGCTTTGTAAAAACAACGGCTTTCCGCACACGTCCAGTGCTCGGCGATTGAAACGCGATACTCTCACAGCATGGCGGCCGCCTCGTTTTTTGGCGCCACCGTTGTTTGCTGCGGGAGGGCTAAGTGGACTGAATGCCGTCACAATGCATCGAAGTGACTCTCGCTTTTCACGTGCCACAAAAAAAAAAAAAAAAAATGCATCAGCTATGCGTCCCCAGCGCCCACCTGTGGCGAAGTACAGGGCGCCATGCTGTAAGGGCATCGCGTTTCAATCGCTCAGCATTACCTTTCCCAACCTTCACATTATAAAGCGTTGAAGTATTACTTTAATTTATTTACGTGCGACTTGGCCTTGCGCGTCTAATTTTTTATTCTTTGGCAGTCCACATCTGAATACAAGATGTGGCACGCTGGATCCATTATCGCTGGCTTCGTGCAGACCTTCGCCAAGGACATCACTTTCGTCACCGTGAAGGTAGCTTTTTTTTTTTTACAATGTATTATATTGGCGCAGTAATTGAAACGTTTTGGGAGTTGTGTCGATCAGGTCCTGTAATACCTTGCGAGGCTTGAGCGCCCAAAGAAAAGCCGTCATTCGCAGCTGTGTTGGGTAGAACACAGATTAACAAGAAGCAGTTAAGGGTTTCTGCTATCGCTAATATTCCTAGCACTCGGGCTTCACGAAAACGCCGATGATGTCTTGTGTGGCAGGGTGGTAAACGCAGGCGTAGGCAGCTACACTATGCGTGGCAACTTGGGGAGGATAATAGGCGGTTGTGCCTTAGAAAATCACAAAATAGAAAATGAAGATGAGCTGTGTTAGTAAATTACGCCCCTACAATACCAGAAAAGAGACAGTTATCGTAAGAGAAGGCTTGCTAACGCAGGAAACACTCAAAGACCAGCGATGGCGCCACCTTGAAGTTTTCTCACCAGACTCGGCGTCATGTCATGAATGTCAGGCGCGTACGCTCGGGCCTACTAATATTTCATCGAAAAAAAATTTATTTCTTTATATTCTGAAAGAGCCAAAGAATGAACTCGAAAGGTATCGAAAACTTCAATGCGACACAACGAAGAAATGTGGGAAAATGTTTTTAAATTAGTGACCTCACACGGAGTTACAGGCGCTGGGATCACAAAGACGGGATGTATTCTGCGACGATCAGTTTCGGCGATACTGTCGCCTTGGCTACGCCTTTGCCATTGGCACGCGCTGATTGGCTGTAACATCAAAATCAGACGAGCTGATTGGCTGGTTGCGCAATGCGTCACCTGATTTTTCACAACGAGCCAATCAGCGTGCACCTGATGACGATACTATTGCCGAGGCGGCACTGTCACCCAAAGTAATCGTCGCAAAATACGTTAGAAGGTTGATCGCTTTTCTGTGCTTTGTTAATCAAGCTGTTACCGCAAAACTAACGATAATGAAGATTTCAAAGTATACTGCAACCGTAAAAAGTAGTCCCCTTAAATGTCTTTTCGGTATTAACGATTATACAGTTTCTTGTACTGATGAGCTACATACTTGGGCAGGCAGATTCTAGAGAACTTCTATAGAACTTCTACGGAAAGCGACGACGTGCTTTAGACGAAAAACGGCAACACTCCACGGCCGCCATAATCCACCGTTAATCTTTCGGCCTCCTTTAGTTTGTAAATAAAAAAAAAAAAAAACGCTAGAAGATTTTGTGAGGAGACCTTGTGCTCTGTGAAAGGGAGGTAGAAATCCAGGTTTGCAGTCTCCGCTCTTTTGGTGGTCCCGTGTCGGTTGAAGCGTTTAAATTTAAGGCACCTTGCGCTTTATACCATATTGAGACCAGGTGATTCCTGGCGTTTGCAATTTTGAGACGAAATTGATTGTTCTTTTCGATACAGCTTAGAAAAATCCCTAAACAAACGCACTTCTCCCTTTCATTGTATTTTAGTTCTTTAGGAGAAAGGGTGGGGGCACGTGTTTGTACTTTCTGTGATGAGGTGTTATTCTACATAGCGTGAGGCGGACTTTTTCTGTACACCAGAATCTACATTAAGCCTTGTATTAGCCTGCCGCTGGAGGTCGTGTAAGATTGCTGACAATCTTTTATTTTTTAGTAAACGTGATGTTATGGTGTGCTTCGCGCATTTATGCTAGCGTCATTTGTCCGAGACGGCGCCGATTTATAAGGCCATAAAAAATAGAAATGTTTCACATTCATTAACGCGATAGCGCTAAGGGCTCCGTGTCGCAGAAAATGCGGTGTCGGCGTCGGCGTAGCTGTCCGTAAGCGAAAATTTCCGCATATATCTTTATACATGTATACGCCACGCCTCGCTCTATGACATGGGGTATATGGGGGTTATATTGAAATTGAAATTGATTTTATTGATTATAGAATACAGGTCATAAAAAAGAATAATATACAGAAGGAGGTCCCATAGTCAAAGACTGTACCGGGACCTCCTGTTATTTATAAGTATGCCTTTTCTAAAGCAACGAACAGAACTACATTAAAATCATATATAAGCAAACATGGAAGAAAATAAGTACTGGAGAATGCAAAACAAGATAAGGAGTTGCAAAACATCTAAAGAAGGCAATTATACAATTACAAGGAGCAAATGCAGCAACACTAAATGAACTAAACGAATTTGACAGTAACGGACAAAACATTTTACCCAAACATGCAATACAAACAAGAACAAAAAAAGAATTTCAAATATAAATGAGCATAAATGCAACAATACAAACAACAAAACCACTTTGAAACACACATGACTATTCATAAAAAAGAAAAGTATCAGAACAGCGGAATATTTGAATTAGTAAGAGTGAAGGAAAAAAGAAAATAAAGAAAAGAAGGAAAGGTAATGCATGTTATATTGCCACACCATTATATGAGTAAAATTGCTCACACGTTGTCTTACATTCTTCACAAAGTTATTCCTCGGAATTTTGAGAATGACAGCCCACAAACAATTGTCACGAAACAAAACACCGACAGCGCCTTTCTTTCATATTAAATCTTCTTAGACTGATATATTACAAGCGAAAAACAACAACAGAAACCTGAAGATCATATAAGTTTTTGGCGCTGCTGTGCACGACCTCCAGGACCGACCCACGCAAGAGGCCGCGCTCCTACCAGAAAGCTCGCCTCCGTGCATAGCGTTCTCGCCAGCGTTTCAGGGTAAACATATCGGCTACATATGCTGCAGTTGGCGGGAAGCGTGAGAAGCAGTCAGACATCTTTGAATACTATCGCGTTCCAATCTTAAAGGCGAAGATTAACAATCTTTCCAACAATGGACAAGGAAGAACCTTCTTACAGGCTGGTATGGTTTCAGGGTGCTTTTAGAGGCGAGACACTACTTTAAAAAACTTGGAGGACGCTTAAGCTTCGCCTTCAAGAGTGGAACGCGATAGCGTTATCGCACCCCGTTCGCACCGCCCACTCATTCGCTCGGCATGGTCTTGAGTCACACAAAGACGAAACCTGCGCCTGAGCAAGCGGAACGAATCAAAGAACTCTGTGTCTCGGAGGGAGAAACGATCTACGCGAGCCAAGCGTCGTGATCGGCACGGACAGTCGGGCCGCGACGCGCCATGAAGGCGGACGCGATCATGGGGCTGACGCCTCGATGGGATCGTCCTCTAGCTCGCTTGGGAGCACCACGCATACGCATAACTCCTCGCCAGCAGCACGGCACACATTGCAGGGGACGCGTTCCCACCAGACGCGCTACGGCGCAGCGATCACGTCAGAGGCGTCCCGCATAGGACGCTGCACCCAGGAATCGCGCTGTGAGCGGAGAGAGGAGCTTCGTCGCCTAAACACGAGGGTTCGAGTGACGCACGTTGGAAGTTGGAAGGGGAGAGAGCGAGAAAACTTATTAAACGCAAGGGTATTGGGCCATCCTCGCACCGGTCCCCACACGGCCCCAATGCGCTCAAACGAGACGAAAGGGAGAAGCGCACGAGTGGCGCGCTACCTGTAGGGGCAGCGCCGTACATTGCGAGGAGGGGTCTTCCGTGTTTGCCGCAAAATGGCTCTGCGTGTGCGCCAAGCGCAGAAGAAATGTATCGGAAACGTACTTCGGTACTGGTTTAACTGCGACTTCTGTAATTTACATGCTCACAAAAACCGATATACAACGCTGTATATCTTTCTACGGCACGTTTCTAAGGCAACACCGCATTCACTAGAGGCGCTTTTGTCCCGCTTTGAAGCATCGAACTCATGGCTGAGTGGTAGCGTCTCCGTCTCACACTCCGGAGACCCTGGTTCGATTCCCACCCAGCCCATCTTGTAGGTATTTATTTATGAATTGCCTGCCGCCATTTTTCGCTCACAGCCAATGCCGCCGACGCCGACGACACCTGCATTTCTGTGAGACGAGCTCTTTAAAACTGTCGCGTTAAAAGCACACTCTCCTGACATTGTATTATGCCTTTATTATAGCCATTTAAACTACTGTATCAGTTCTTGGGGTCTTACATATCACTGTCGTATAGTTACCTTGAAGCACATCCAAAATGATGCTGTCCATATCATCGCTTCGGCTCCTTATAACGCTCACGTTACCCCTATCTTCACTGAGCTAAGTATCCTCACAATAAATAAAATTATCTGGTACAACCACAGCATCGTTATTTAGCGCCTACTTAAAAACCCACAATTACATTTTATCATTGGCAGGAATAGTCTTGCCAATGCTAACAATACCAGGTTCTCTGTACAAAATCACCTTTTACTTGCAAAATGACGCAGCAACTATGGCGAGCTAACTGTTGGTTTCGCTAGTGTGAAAATGTGGAATAATTTATCTGCTCACGTGAGATCCTCACCTACATTATCGTCATACCAACGTTCACTGAGAGCTTCTATTAAAACCTTGTAAACTGCATCTCTTCTTCGAAGTATTTTTGATGTTGCTTATTATGTATACTTTTTATGTTGTGATGGGTTGCTATAAGTTTTATTGCTTTAACGCTGTAGAAATTGTGTAATCCGTTCTTTGTTCATAACCGCAATTGATGCCTTTTTATTTATATATTATTAGGTAACTAAGAACAAGAGGTCCCGCCGCAGTTTCTAACTGTGGGACCTCTTTCTGTATAACTTCTGCTGCATATATGTACCACTAATGAATGAAGTAATAAATTTGAAACTTGAAACTTGAAACTTGGAATTCAGTTATACTCGGGTTAATAAGAACATATAATCGAAGCACAGGGGTATCTTTTTTGACACGGTGATCAAAGAAATCAATTGACACTTGCAAATATCGAATGGAACGGCAGTGTTGCCTTTGTTGCCTGAACTACTACTTCATCACTCCAGGGTGCCGGCCACATGGCTCCCATGGACAAGCCTGAAGAATCTCTGCAGATGATATCCAACTTTCTTTCAAGGAGCCCGTTTGAATAAAGAAAAACACACTTTCAGTGGAAAAGATCAAAAAAGAAGAAGCGGAATAAAAAACAATTCACTGACGATCACCATAATCCCTAATGCGAAGTTAGAGCGCAGCTCCATACGTGTGTTCATTTCGTGGTTTATCGGCTGCCGCGGACAATCTGTCTCGTGCGGCACGTTGCAGACGGGCGGAAGTGTTGCAAAACAAGTAAGAATCAAGCACAACGAAAATCTGCTCGGGTGGTCAAGCCAGCCGGCTATTTATACATGACTCGTCGAAGGTTCAGAGTAATCGCTGGTGCCTGCGTGATTTTCAGAAAGTAGAAATTCAGATTTTCAGAAAGTACAAAAGTCCATATTGCAAAAAGCTTCGGTGATTAGAATACAGAACTATCGATAACACTCGAGAGAATACTGATACATGTAGGCGCGCCCTAGCGTGCGCGTGAACATTAATCTCGCAGTGAACTTGCCTTTTCAAAAGCTACCAGCTGCGGCGGCACAGTGGCTATAGCCCTGTACACGTGATTGCTATGTCCCGGGAGCGATCCCCAGTCGGGGAGACTGCGTTTTAGTCCAAACGATCGCGTATCGCGCTTTGCGAACACTTCGAAGAACCTCCAGATGGTCTTAAAATAATCTGGAGCACCCCACATCGACGATTCTCATAATGTGCGTGTTGCGATGGGCCGTTAAGCATCATCAGATCTCCCCCGAAAATCTCGTCACGCTTGCGTCTCCCACCTGGTGTCGCATACAACACGGTATGCAAGTATGCGCGTAAACATAAGGGTTGTTTATTATGGACTCTGTTTCATTCTTAGATACTACTGTTCGCGATTGGCACAACCTAGTTACAATGTGTCCGTATTGCATACGTAATCTTGAAGCGCGGAAGTAAATATGAACAAAATTAAATCGCGACATTATCTTTCTCCCAGCGCCCGACATTTTCCAAATGTCACACAAGATGTCACGCAATAATGAAGAGCGCTATATGTCTGTCTGTCTGTCTGTCTGTCTGTCTGTCTGTCTGTCCGTCCGTCCGTCCGTCCGTCCGTCCGTCCGTCCGTCCGTCCGTCCGTCCGTCCGTCCGTCCGTCCGTCTGTCTGTCTGTCTGTCTGTCTGTCTGTCTGTCTGTCTGTCTGTCTGTCTGTCTGTCCGTCCGTCCGTCCGTCCGTCCGTCCGTCCGTCCGTCCGTCTGTCTGTCTGTCTGTCTGTCTGTCTGTCTGTCTGTCTGTCTGTCTGTCTGTCTGTCTGTCTGTCTGTCTGTCTGTCTGTCTGTCTGTCTGTCTGTCTGTCTGTCTGTCTGTCTGTCTGTCTGTCTGTCTGTCTGTCTGTCTGTCTGTCTGTCTGTCTGTCTGTCTGTCTGTCTGTCTGTCTGTCTGTCTGTCTGTCTGTCTGTCTGTCTGTCTGTCTGTCTGTCTGTCTGTCTGTCTGTCTGTCTGTCTGTCTGTCTGTCTGTCTGTCTGTCTGTCTGTCTGTCTGTCTGTCTGTCTGTCTGTCTGTCTGTCTGTCTGTCTGTCTGTCTGTCTGTCTGTCTGTCTGTCTGTCTGTCTGTCTGTCTGTCTGTCTGTCTGTCTGTCTGTCTGTCTGTCTGTCTGTCTGTCTGTCTGTCTGTCTGTCTGTCTGTCTGTCTGTCTGTCTGTCTGTCTGTCTGTCTGTCTGTCTGTCTGTCTGTCTGTCTGTCTGTCTGTCTGTCTGTCTGTCTGTCTGTCTGTCTGTCTGTCTGTCTGTCTGTCTGTCTGTCTGTCTGTCTGTCTGTCTGTCTGTCTGTCTGTCTGTCTGTCTGTCTGTCTGTCTGTCTGTCTGTCTGTCTGTCTGTCTGTCTGTCTGTCTGTCTGTCTGTCTGTCTGTCTGTCTGTCTGTCTGTCTGTCTGTCTGTCTGTCTGTCTGTCTGTCTGTCTGTCTGTCTGTCTGTCTGTCTGTCTGTCTGTCTGTCTGTCTGTCTGTCTGTCTGTCTGTCTGTCTGTCTGTCTGTCTGTCTGTCTGTCTGTCTGTCTGTCTGTCTGTCTGTCTGTCTGTCTGTCTGTCTGTCTGTCTGTCTGTCTGTCTGTCTGTCTGTCTGTCTGTCTGTCTGTCTGTCTGTCTGTCTGTCTGTCTGTCTGTCTGTCTGTCTGTCTGTCTGTCTGTCTGTCTGTCTGTCTGTCTGTCTGTCTGTCTGTCTGTCTGTCTGTCTGTCTGTCTGTCTGTCTGTCTGTCTGTCTGTCTGTCTGTCTGTCTGTCTGTCTGTCTGTCTGTCTGTCTGTCTGTCTGTCTGTCTGTCTGTCTGTCTGTCTGTCTGTCTGTCTGTCTGTCTGTCTGTCTGTCTGTCTGTCTGTCTGTCCAGCGGAGAAAGGTAGTTCAGATGTCACAGTAAGTCTTGTTATTTTCACTCGTGTAGTGCCTCCTTAACTGATTGAAGATCCTAACATGGCTTTCTCTGCCGGAAAACAAGATAGGGTCTTTTTCACATCCATCTCTTGCATGTGACTGAAGGTAACAGATAATAAGATTGGTGCACATCTTTCTCTATTTTTCACCGGAGCTCCACCTTGCCGTACAGCTTAGCAATTAAGTGTGTTCCACAGGACTTTGTGACATAATTACGTTCATAATATATGTTTAGTCTAACACTGCGGTTATGATACCTCTTAGGACTGTTAAAGAGGGGGTATCCGATGATTGTTTCAGCTGTGTTGTCTTTGATTAGTAACGCTCGTGGAAAGTAAGACATCTGGGGCCTAGTATATTACACGGAATACAAAAGAAAATACACTTCGTTATACTGCATGTAGAACACAGTTAGTTTCCTTTTTTCCTCTGCGAACTAACAGTCAACTCATAAACATTTGTTCAAATAAATGTTCAAGCTTCTGCAGAACAAAGCCTCAGAAGAAACGGAAAAAAAAACGTTATTTGATAAAGCGCCAGAGAGGGCTCTCAAAAAGCATCTTAGAGGCTGTTCGACCACAGGACTCTTACTTCAATATGTTCACACTACGGTAGACCGTTTATTCAGCTATACTTTTGACTGGCGCTCATAAGACTTGTTACATGTCTCATTGCCTCAGAGTGAACGCCTTAGTTCTATCGGATTTACCCACTAATTTCTGGTACCAAGTTGAAACGGTAACAGCGTCATGGCGCTGGCGAGTGTAAATATTTAAGATTTCTTTTTTAAGAAACAGGTAAATACGTTGCCACATGTCTGATAGTGGAATTCGAAGTGCGTTGCAACAGGGCAATAGACGGAATCACTACTCATCACCCCGAAAACGCAGGCATGAGATCCATATGGGCAATTTTGACCCTATTCGCTCTCTCTCTCTCTCTCTCTCGTGGGAGCTCGCTCCTTGATACTATCTAAACATTCGTTGAAGCTTGCAAAACACACGAACGCAACGTAAGTGACGCTTCTATACAGTTTTCTCAACTTGTAATCGCTCCCACGGCAATCGGTCCGTATATATATATATATATATATATATATATATATATATATATATATATATATATATATATATATATATATATATATATATATATATATATATAGTGCAAAATTATGCATCTTTCCCACCAATGAATGCCACTTGTCACACATTGCATAAATGTTCTATAGCTATACCTATTTTAGGACCACAATGCACATCAATCCAGGGACCCTACAGCACATATGCATGCCATGCAAAATTAAAATTTTACACAGGAAAGCAATGCATGGGAACCATTGCTTTCCAAGGAAATATACGACTGGTGAACCGCAAGTCATATATTTCCCTCGCAACAAAGGCAGATAATATACACTACACAGCAGCTGGTGATCTTCTGCCCATTTGAGACGTGTGGCACAGGTGTGTTTTTATACATATGTGAGTGCGGGATAGTTTTGGTATCAAAGTAAATTTATTAAGAACATCAATAATTACTGCAACACGAATACATATGAACAATAGAAATAGAACAATACAATTGAATGATAGAAAGCAGGTCGACGCTATATTTTTAGATTACTCGAATGCTTTCGATCTGGTCGTACATAAGGAATTAATTAAAGAAACTGATGGAAATGAATATAAATTATGATATGTTGATCCACTCATATCTTACAGATCGGACACAATACGCTGTTATAATTGGTAAGAAATCTAAACAATTAAACATAACCTCAGGCGTTCCACAGGGATCCGTTTTAGGACCACTTATTTTTCTAGCTTACAGAAATGATATTGCTCATCACATAAATAACGACATAATCATCCTGTTATTTGCAGACAACTGTTTATTATATCGTGAAATCATTAACCAAAACGATCAGGCGTCACTTAGTCAAGCCCTTAAAGCTGTAGAAGTCTGGGCCATAAAAAGTAAAATGAAAGTTAACGAATCTAAATCAGTCATGCTCAGAGTTACAAAGCAAACAAAGCATGTTATTGAGTGTAATTTTCAGATGAACTCAATGATTCTAAGAAGCTGAAACGATAAAATACCTAGGTTTAACAATTTCGAAAGACTTCAGTTGGAAATCGCACGTAAACAGAATTTGTGGAGCTGCAAAAAAAAAAAAGTTATGCTTCCTTCGCAGAAAATTTAAGCTAGCAACCACACCCGTGAAACTACTTGCATATTTAACTTACATTCGACCGACGTTAGAGTACGCCAGTGTCATTTGGGATCCGTTAGAATCCGGATTAACAAATCGCATTAAGAAGATACAGAGAAAATCTGCAAGGTTCATTCTTTCCCGGTATTATCGCATTGACTCCGTTTCCGAAATGCTTCGGTTACTTGATTTGCCTCCACTGGCTCAACGGCGGAAGTTGGCTAGACTTAAATTTCTTTTTTTGTTATCAAAAGTTACCACTTTGTTATCAAAAGTTTGTTACCACTTCAATATTGTTACGGCCAAGACGGCCAACAGCACATTCAACATGGCTCACTTTTGGTGACTTTGTTCAAGAACTTCGTAGCCACTACTCCAGGGGCATTCAATGTGAGCCCAAGGAAAAGGCGCTCCAACACGACAAGACTGTTGAACAGCTTGCGGTCGTACTGGATATTGAAGAGCCAGTAAGCAGATAAAACAGCCGCCAGCCCCTCCTCCCCATTTTTCACCGCAAACAACTTCTCACGGTCCACCTTGATGTGGAGAAGGTCAGCCTCTACAACGTCTCCTCCAGAAACTACGATGCAAGGGGTTGCAGGAACGCTCGGGTCCTGTAGTGGCAAGAAAGAATATTGCATCATTACCAATAGATCATGAATAGTACTTGTCACCTGTTCATACTTAGTCACCCTTTATAAAGCTTTCTGCAGGTTATACATCATTTCAACGCAATACAAACAATGTTAACAATACAAATGGCTAGTCCGACATTTAAGCATGCAATTTTGGTTTATGCCCGACGCAAATTTTGGGACCACGCACAGAATTGACCCCACTTCGTGAGATGGCAGCTTTATTTTATAATAAATATGTTACACAGAACTTTTAGGCCAATTCGCACTTAATTTAAACATTGATGAAAACTAAAACAGCACGCTTCTTTGGCCAGCTGCTTTGTGCATGCAATTTTAACATTCCACTTTCACAAAAAAGTGAGTGCATTACAAGGCAGAAGCAAAAATTGCGTATGTAATACTTCAGGTGACAACACTAGAAACCATCTGGCATATATATAAAGGTATGGGCCGCAGGTATGGGCCGCAATTTAGGAAGGAGGGAATTGGCCCATACTTGAAAGTGGCATTTTCAGTTCCATTATTAAAGGACTATAGAGACTTTATTTTAGCCGCGTGCTTTCTTCTTTTAAATGATGTGGTAGACATAATAAATGGTTGGCCCTATGGTATTCGCCTATAACCGCCAAATAATTATTATTTGAATTTATTTTCTTTTATTTCAATTTCAGTTTCATCAGTCCAACGATGGTGAAGAGGTGCAGTTGACTACGTCACGCGAGACATGAAAAAAACGACAATATAATCACTGATATAGTTTCAGTTCACTACAACAATCAAACGTGTTTTAAGAGCTATAGACCCCAAATGATGTATCAGCAGTTATATTGCAGCTTTTTGGGTCTCACGTGACCTAAACACCAACTACACATCACAGACATCGTTAAGATGAAATCAAAACAGAAACATTAAGAATAAATTCAATTGTAAATTACTCAGCGTTCGTAGGCCAATAACACTGGGTGATAATGGATACTAATGTCTAATGCATCATTTGTAAGAAAATATGCACCGCATTCGTCTTGGTGTTGCACTCACGAGGCGCTATACGCCTATCATCAGCTGCAGTGACATTGGTCCCAACTGTGAGCGCCAGAAACACTTGGGCACATATTTTGCTCATGCCCAGCGTACGTGCGAGAACGGCAGAGCCTTATTCCTACTATTCAATGAGCGACTAAAAGACCAATATTTTAAGAGATTGTATTAGGTCCTTGACCTGACGCGAACAGCACAGCTGTGGTCATTGGAGTGACTATAGCTTTCCTTCAAGCCATTGGACTCGACGCACGACTCTAGTATGACCTCAACGTGATGGACATGTATACAGGTATATGCACCTCCTTATCTTATCATTCATCGCTCTTTTTCTCTCCCCCCCTTCTCCATTGTAGAGTAGCAGGCCAGTGCAAACTAACGCTCAAGCCGATCGCTCTGCCTTTCTTCAAATAAACCTCTCTCTCTCTCTCTCTCTCTGGTACCTAGTTGTAAGACGTTTTCCAGGTTCTTTGCTGCTAATACTTCGCGGCTGCTCGGGCCCTGCTCATCACCACACTTGTAAATGATGTCTCTCTTTAGCCCATTGGCATTCAAAATACCAGTAATGTTAAGCTTGCTCGGGCCCTGATCATCACCACCCTTGTAATGAAATAGTCTATTCAGTCCATTCACATTCGAAACGCCAGTAACGTTAAGCGTGTAAAGTCTGAAGAAGCAACATGCCATCCATTCAGAGTATAGTAGGTGGCAGCTCCCTGGGGAACACCTTTATGCTTCTATAGTACTTGCTTTACTTATTCCTTTACTACTTTATTTGAAATATAATTCTTAATAATGGTTTTATATTATTGGCTCCCGAAATTGGGGGAGCAGCCTACAGAATAGTACAGCCACTGTCCATATGTGGTATTTATCTACCATGTTTATTGATGTGCTATATGTTGCTAGGTAGCACATACACAAGAGAATGACCAACAAATGCTTAACATATGTATACATTTCGTGAAAAACAAACACTGCTTAAAAACATCAGTAAAAACGCAAGCAAATGCAAATTATACAAAGGATTCTCTTGCCCACAGAACACATGGCTGCATCAGGTTCAATGCTGTGATTTAAACTTGCGCACCACCAGTTGGGAACTGCTCGCCTCAAGCACTAGCTGTAGAATATCATCTCCGTACAGTTTTTGGAACTATCACAGGCGCATCATATGGCAGTTTTACGATGTCCCTTACCAGACAGCAGCAATCCGCAAATAGTAACCATATATCTAAGGAGTTGGTCCTTTGGTAATATCTTTTTATTTGACAAACTTATCCGGTGGTTGTTGTCAAACACGTTTAATTTTTTTTTCGGTGAATATAATTTTTGACAAATGAAATATTGACTTTTTCAAAAATCACTAAGAGTCCACATCTCGGCGTTCTTGTTCGCGTGAACAGTTTAACCAGTAATTAATGTGGAATGGTAATGCTTCGAGCTATGCTTGTGGAAGGAATTGCTATCATTAAAAAAGTAACGTAACTTAAGTAAGGTAGCCAACAGACAAAACCGCACGTGGAAGTTTACTTCTCTAAGGACTATAGGCTGACATGTTAGCACTGGTTGGTCGCACTGGGTTCAGCAAATGGCAAACGTAAAACAACACCCTGTTTCCTTGATGTGCTAGTGAAACATGTGGAAACTGTTTTTTTGTATATCGAAAGCCTACACACACCGGCAGATATCTGCAGTCAAACCGCTCGAGATCCCACAATACAACATTGGTAGTCACGACACAACTGCGAATACCATCTGCAGTTCAAGAGAGGACAGAAAAATATATGAGAAAGCGATTATTGTGGAGCTCTTGAACAATGGCTACAAAAGGAGCTTCATTCGCCATGTGTTGCGTCACCCTGACCTGGGCGCTCACACCCCTCAAACACTTTCCTACACGAACCGTCGGTAATACTGCCTCCCCCCAGCCATCCCTTCCGATCTCCGTCACGTACATTTATGGTGTAAGAGAACAGCTAGCACGAGTGCTGGGGAAGGAGGGTATCCGTGTAGCGCATAAACCAACATCAACGCCTGAGCGGCTCATACCCCGACGAAAAGATCGGCCTCGAAAAGAGAAGCTCCCATTGTTTCAGGAAAAACTAAGGGCAGTCCAGAGGGCCCATGATGTCGCTGAAACGCTTGACCTGACAGTGCCAACGTGGGAGCGGCCCGCCTTGGGTTGAGAAGTCGAGCCTCCGTACCTCATGACAATAAAAGTTTTCACACACACACACACACGATTAATTTACCAGGTGCCTTGTGCTGAGTGCTACGCCTCCTATATTGGCGAGACGAAGAACTTCACAGAAAGAATTCAGCAGCACAAAAACGATATAGGCAGTCAATGCGGAGCGCAACGCCCTTACAGGGCATTGTGAGAAGCACGACCATCGCATCAACTTCGACGGCACCAATGTCATTGGCACTAAAGCTAACCACACGAGGAAGTTCTACCAATAATTGTGGCATATACAAGCCACGCAAGGAAACCTGAACAGATCCACGGGAGCAATTCTAAGCGTACAACTGCATGATGTTCAAAAGCACCGTTGAGCACGACAACAAAGAGGCCTAAACTGGGAAGGTGGAAACAGCAATGGTGGAAAGGACATCACAAGACCACTCAAGAACGATATGCGTGGTATCTTACCGAATTGTCATCCTGAAGAAGAGGCCGAATTGGCGTCAAAACGTTGCGTCAGTTTTAAATTAAAACAAATCTTGGCTGGAGAGTCGTCCTTTATTCACAATTTCTTTAATAGGCCAGACAGCCTTCTGTAGATGTTTACCTTTATAACTAAGATGTGCACACGGGTGAGCGCTGCAGATGTTGCAAGAATTGTGCGCTGCACTGTGGCAGTGCTAACATTCTAGGTGAAAGCAAAGATCACAAGCAAACTCCTGGAAGCGTATCATATGAGGAAAAGATGCAATAACTGCGTGAGCAAGGCTTCAGTTTTCTTGTACAGATCAAAGTAAGACTTTTCTTCAGCCTCAAGATGCACATTAGAGTGTATGTCGGCCATATGTTCACCATTGGGACGCGTCTTTCATTTTGCATTGTGTGCATGCATGCATGATGCAGCATTATTATTTAGCCTGCCATGCTGTAAAAAATTATTTACTAGTTATTGCGCTGCAGTTATGTCCTTGAAAAATCAAGTTTTTTCAGAGATCACGTGGGCCTGACTACGCACAATGAGAACTTGTGTTTACAGGAATTCAAGTCGGCCATTTAAAAGTCGGTCATTCCTTTTTGGACGGGCCCAGATATCTGTTGATATTATGCTTCTCGTGTTCGATGTAGAACTATCACAGTAAACCACGTGCGTTGCTGACCAGTTTTAAGCAAAGCTCATGGGTACTAAACATGCATTGTACCAGAACAAACTCGCAAGAAAGTTACCACCTCCTGCACAAACAAAGATGACAGACCATTAACTTCCTTGATATTGAAAGACAGTATCCGAAGTGCTGCAACTGTTAGGATGTCTGCAAAGCGAAAGGTTTATAGCGAACACTTTATTGGACTATTTAGTATCTTCCTAAAGTTCCCTAAATCTGTGACAAAGGTTGGTTTTGCAAATTATTCGCGCCGTGATTTTCTGTCCCTAAAAGAAACTGAACACTGGTGCTTGGGTAACATCCGCTTATTTATGTCCACTGCACCTTGAAGACCTTCCCCATGGGTATTCCAATACTGTATAGTGCCTAGTCTCTGCAGGACACCAAGCTCGACGAGCGGCTCTAGCAAGAGAACTGTCTCATGTACATAAGCACTCACCATTTCTCTTATCATCATCATCCATCCAAATACTTTCACTCCCCTTCCCTCTTCCCCAGTGCAGAGTAGCAGACTAGAGCGCACTAGCTCAGGTCGACCTCTCTGTCTTTATTATCAATAAATCCAATTCCAGTATGGTGCCTGCCATGGCTCAGAATATTCTTGATCTACGCATATACCCGTGCAACACTATGCCAGTTTATTTCCATTCTACACATCAAACAACGTACCATTAAAGAATTTCAGTTTAAGACCAGATATGAGTTGAAAACCTCAAGAACTGTCTTCAAAGAACCAAATGGTTAAACACAGATGTACTGTAATGTTATGCCTATAAGACGAGATCCTGCAAAAATAATTTGTCGCGGAGTGTAGGTCTAAAAGCTGCCGATCAAGCCTTTGTAACAGAGCTCACGTCGTGTTCGCAGCCTCTCCGGTGACATCTCACGAGCCTGTTCAAGTGATGTCATTACACTTGCTTTGCAAGGGATGTGTTTCATTTCTGCCATTTTCACAATTTTGTTGATCCCTTTTGCAACACAAGGTGAAGGGTCAATCTTAGTTAGTCTTGCAAAGTCACTGCAAAACTGAAAAAAAATGATGTGTACAAAGTGCACTACAACAAGAACCCAGCAAATACATAGTAGTTATTTTTACCATGGTATCTACAAGCACAGCATTTACATTGTAGAATGGGCAGGCGACAGATGTAAACAATCCAAGCGAGCACTCTGACCTTACAAAATAGAAATGGCAACTTTTTTCTGAAGCTGTACTTGAAATTGAAAATTTCTAGTTACAAAGAAAAGAAAACCAATTTACGGTGCTGATTGCTTAATCTTCTTTTATTGAAATAAAAATGAATCGAGGAGTTGTCACTATGCCTTGGCGACCCCTTTTTACTTACTACAAAAAGTTTAAAGAAAAGGGAAAGTCTTGCTTTCGCTAAGTTCATAGGTTATATCTTCAACACAGTTCTCTGGTATTTTTCACACATATTTTTCACACATAAGCACTGCGCACGCATAAGCACTATGTACACACACAATGTAGTTTAGTCAGTCATTACAAATCTCAGTGTCTTGATAGAAGCGTTGAACGACTTTCATTGCCTTGTGGTGTACCTTTGATGACCTGTGGTACAAGGATAGCCCTGGTGGCATAGCTAATGAGTCTTCTGCCCAAATGCATTAGATCACTAACTTTTTTGTCAGAGCAATATTTAGAGAGCAGTAGTTGAGTCTTTTTTGCAGTGCAATAGAACATGTGTGTGCATTGAAATTAGCTTTTCAACCAGTAACAGAAGCTCTAGCTCTTTTTATATGCAGCTGACTCCTCAACAAGGCAGGCTACCTTAATGTAAATGCTGCTTCATACATAGTAGCAAAAGTTTACTTACCCACTCAAAGCTCATCATGTATGGGTACTTTCTCTTCGCCTCATGAATACTATTTGTGGTGATGTCAGAAATTCTTTGGCGACATGTCAAGGCCATCCTTTCATTGATTTGATCCTCGTCAGGAGAGCCTTTGCGAGATTCACAGCTGAGCCACTCCATGTGCATTTCAAAACTTGTTGCGTCTTCTCCGGCTGTTGTAGAGATAGCAACATCCTGAGGGAAGCAACACCAATACAGCTGATTGCGGCATAAATACACCTGCCCTATGCCCTTTGCGATGCTTTAGTAGAGCGGGGTTTCGAACTTTTGCGGTTTATTTCCAGGTTTTATATTGTCCTCAAGCATAAGGGAACTTTTCTCTGTAAGTTACGTGGGTTAAACTGTAAGTTACATGGGTTAAACGCCGGCGTCAGTGAGATTCCTTGTGCATACCGATTCGCCCCGTGATTCTTCAATGAGCTTTGTCTGTATTGGCTCCGCTAATCAAAGAAGAAAATCTGGTCCAGTAACGGCTAACGTTTTCTTCGGTTGCCGTTCAAATTCAAGTAACAGAAGTGCAAAGATAAGCGGAGGGTAGATGTAATGCACGATACACCTATCGTGGAGTGATCTAATTGTTTCAGTATACGGCACGGCGACAATGCTGAAAAGGAAAACCACTTTGCGAGGGCCTCTTCCCTTACTTTCACGAAAGAAAAAGGTGCATCGCTGCTTGATCTTTCGTCAGGTCTCAATTGTACACGCTCTCATATGATGAAGCTACCTCGACAAGAAAAACACTTTTTCACCTAATATTTTCATTTCATGCCTTTTTCGAGCACTCACGCATAGTTTATGTCATGTGTACTGGAACGAACACTCATAATTACTCCTTCATAATAATGCACCTGTAATGAATGGAAACGAGAACGGCCATTTCTGGCGCTTCTGTCTCCAACACTACACTGTTCACCATGTAGTCATCAATGATGCACTACTGTTTTTGTTTGCTCGTTTTGTTTAGGTACTGACTCTATGCTGTGGAGCTTTCGGACGCCGAAATCCGGTAACCAACTAAACTAACCAATGGCTAACAGGCTGACTTGCTCACTGGCTCAAACAAAGAATAAAAGAAGGACAGTTAATTTTGTTTGCCCCCTTCAACTTTTATCTTGCTTGTCGCTATGCACAAGGACGCCACAACATTTCTGCGGAACATGTGGACCTATATCCTCAAGAGGAAACGAGAAGTGGTCTTCACTTACCTGTCTTATAATATTTGATTAGAAAAGATGTAATGACAAAGTCTAAAGCATTCGGTATCATAAAACAAAGCGAGGCCGGAAGCAATTTGTGAGGGGCACTTCCAACATGCGCTTGTTGCTACAGTCTGACAGATGCAGCAAATTTATGGATGACCTTAATGTGCGATGCGTGTAACTGCCTTATCCACGCGCTCACGACTCCAGTCAGGAACAAGCCCCGCAAGCCTGCGATCGCAGGTGGGCTTGTGTTTACGCAGTACGGCACGATCTGAAATGAGGGCGGGAGGTGGGCACCATAATGTTACTGTGCGGGAGTGATATTGATGTACACATGCCTTGCACGTGCGGGCCTATTTCTCGCAGCAAGGCCATGAAAAAAAAAATGGCAGTGCATTGATCTTTAGGAGATGACTGGTGACGTTAATGCGATTATCAGTATTTCTTATGATGGCTGCGTAATTCATTATGATACGCTTTACCCCGTGCCATCCATGAAGCGCGATGCCTCGTTGCAAGATCAGCAGGCACACGAACTGGCAATCTCGCTGCCAACCACAGTGCCGAACGATACCGTGACACAGCATACCTCGTTGTCGCCTTGTGGTACGTTCTCACGTACCCGTTGTGGCAACTTGACACATCCATTCTGCGGGATTGGCCAGGAATGGGCGCATACCAATATCCCATACGCAGCGGCGAAGACGAAGCTGTCTGTTCAGGCACACACCTGGTGGGACGTACTCCGTAGCACGTGCACAGTGACCCAAATTTTCTATAGGCCAGACAACGGCGAACCGGAAGTTGTCCATTCGGGTAAATACTCAGGGGAGTGCGTTGTCTGCTAGTTAAGACGGCAGCCAGCACATACCTAGTTGACCAAGCTAGTAGACAGCGTGGGTCACTGGGTATGTGAAACTTAGTGAAGTTGCTTAAGAATGCTAACCGCATCAAAAGCCACATCACAGACTTACGCGGAGAATCGGGGGGGAGGTGGCAGGACCTTTACAATCTTCGCGCAGTGGAAGCTCCGCCTACTTGCTCGGCAGTGCACCGCGTCGCAATGGAATGAGCCACATTTAAGAAATACGGGACTGTACTCACTTGATCTCACACTAAGTTTTCGAGCGCCATCACAGCTTCACCGTAGAGACGACACGCTTATATATCGACTTTCGTTGAGCGTTGCCTTTACCAAAGCCTATGCATTCCGCATAGGGATGACCGACACCCCAACCTGTGACCACTGCGGCCATGAAGAATCAATTGACCATATTTTGTGCGCCTGCCCGCAGTACAGTCCACAGAGGGCATGCCTTCGCCACGAACTTGACCAACTGGACAACCAACCGCTATCCGAAAAAAGAATTCTACAACATCGAAAGGACCTACCGTCACAGAAGAAGGCCGTGCAAGCGCTATTGCGCTTTTTGCGATCTACCGGCCTGTGTGAACGACTTTAACTGGAACGCCTTTTGTGTGCGTGTCTCCATGTGTGCTTGTTTCTTTCCCCCCCCTTTTTTTAGCGTTTTCCTCTCTGTCATCTTTCTAACCCCTATCCCCCATCCCCAGTTTAGTGTAGCGAACCGGAGACTAATATCTGGTTAACCTCCCTGCCTTTCCTCTTCATTCTCTCTCTCTCTCTCGCGCGCTGCGCCCAGTCACTGTTGTGGATGAACGGGGTAGGAGTGCGCAGGAGTGCCTAGCAAAATTTTTAAAGCGAAGTTTTCCCTCTCTTTTTTTGGAGCTTGACATTTCTCTTCGTTATCTCGGCGGATATATTTGTTGATATGTACAGACAGCTTAGGCTACTGGGTATGTGCTGGCTGCTTGCCTTGTCGAGTATACAACTTGTAATCACTGAAAATGTGCCAGAATAGGCGCGTTTCTGCCCTCTGGTTTAGTAGACAACTTGAATCACTGAGTCCCGAACAGACAACGGAAGCACTAGGTATGTGGCACCAGGTATGTGGCGATTCTTTGCCGATCCCCCATAATGAATGAAACTCTGTTGCACAAGGCTTATGGCGCCCTAAACGTATTTGGGTATATGTGGTACGTCTCTGCGCACGCACCTCCCATCAGCATTTTTCTCTTGACAGTCTACCCTCCCTTGCTTTTGGATCTAGGAACAACCGGAACGTCTGTAGAAGGCAGTCGCAGTAAAAATGAGGCACCAGCCGTTGCAGCGATGCAGTTGGCTTCACATTATCTTTTTCGAACTGTACCAAGACTTCTTTCATGAGTAGGCTGGTGGCTCCGTTACAACAAAGTTCAGCCTCAGCACTTAAAATTACATAGTATAATAAAAGATGCGTGTCGATTGCCATCGGTTTCATCAAAATGTCAAAGACGCCAAGAAATTGGATCGCCATGACTGATTCCTTGGCGGCTCTTACATGCATTAAAGTTGCCACACCTGGACAAATTGGCGCCCGTGTAACCTACGCTCTACTGAAAGAACCTACTCAAGCTACTGCATTAAAGGAACATGTGGTATACCAGTGGCTTCCAAGTCACTGCGGATTCAAAGAAATGGCGGATGCGCTGGTAAACGCAGCTCATGAAAATTTGGAAACGCGCCTTAATCCCATATCCCAGTCCGACACCCGGCGCATCTTACGAGGCCTCAGGCGAGATATGTATGCATCGAACTGATTCACATAGATCACAAAATAATAAACCTGATGCCCATGAAGTCTATCCCGAGTACCAGCTAAGACCCTCAGCTTGCACGACGTCATCGACTTCCTCTTACACCCTCTCCGCCTACCGCTTGCACAAAGCACCTTTGAAAACGAAGCTTTTCCTTGTGAACCCTGCCGGGTTTCGCGACCGTGGCTGCGGCCTGGCTGTTCTCTTGGTAAATAGGTCAACCAATCACCGCGGAGTACGCGCGAGGCCGGGTTTCTTGGACCAGCACCAGATGGCGCTCGCATCCGCGGCAGCGGCAGCACCGGTCGTGAGGGGAAAAGAAAAAAAAAAGAACCAGAAAGTTCGTTTTCGCGCATCCATCGGCGGCTACACGCTAATGAGGAGGTAAATTTTTCTTGCAGATAAAATAGATTCGAATTGAGCTACGTACGTATACGTATGTGCATGCTGCCCGTGAAACCATGACGCGCTCAAGGCGTCCGTCGTTCTCTCTAGTAGTCAGCAACTAAGCTTAACAAAAAGGTTTGGTATAATTTGTGTGTGCCCGCGTATGCGTGCGTGTGTGTACTCATGTTTCGACTCATTATGCACTTACAGAATGCTTCGCTGTATCCAGATTCAAACTCGTTGGATCTGCTGCATTGTTTTATTTCACATTAAGCGTGTGATCTATCCAACATGTTCGCGTGGTTACGATGACGAGGAGGTATACCACGTATCACTCGACTGTCCGAAGCACACTACACATAGACAGCGCCTCGAATAAGAACTACGTCTATTTGATTCACATCGGCATTTTTCGCATGCCAAGGTGTTAGGTCCGCGGCGTTCAAAAATGCATCACAACGTAATAAATGCATTCAATGCTTCTGTGAGGACGCCGGCCTCTGTGAGGATTATTGGTTCATCACTCCTGCTAGGACCCTACTGTGGCCTGCAGAATGTATAAATAATAATAATAAAAAACAAATGATTGACTCTCATCGTCGTGAGTAATATTCTCATTCGTGGCATTTAAAGCATGTGTACACCAGGCATCCGCGGACTTCGCTGCAAGCGAGAACTTCTCGAAAGAGACTCACTCTTAGAGTGTTAGACCATTTTTTTCCTTATTTCTTTTGTTTAAGCATGAGCTAATGTAAGCAATTGTATTATTTCTATTTCTATCCTATGTTCTCAGTCAAGCGCGATGGTGATAGCCGTCACCAACAGGCGTTGACAACAACTCCTCTGTTTATAATAAAGAAATAATTACAAATTGCCTTCGTCTTCGTGGCGCAGATAGCTAACAGCTACAGGCGATGATATAGCGCTTGTATAATCCACTACAGCAGCTACCCCGCTAACTTCAACAAGCTTCGCATTATTTGGATTCAAACACTGCATCGCATCTGCGCGTGGTTTTATCAATATTTTTTGTTGGAGCTTTTTATCTGCGTAATATTACAACTAAAGCGTGAATGTGGCATTTGCGTTCGAATTCTCTCACCCGGAAAACTCACGCAATTACTGGACAGTGTAAGGTTCGGGCATATAAGAAGGGGTAGCTGTACAGTGCTGAAGGGAGGAACCCGTTCGCATCATGAAAGAGGACTACGGAATTGATTTACAATACGTACATGCAAGGGGGGAGAACGTTGCATTTCATCCGTCTAGCATGACCGAAACGAAGCATACCGAAGAGCCGAAAACGGCTGCTTAAAACCCCTTCTCTCCTCCCTGCCGTCCAAGCTTCGTCCAATCGGAGCGTTCAAAGTCGCCAAAGGACCCGCCCTTTGCGGGCGAGAGATCACACACTCACTCCCACACTTTTGTTTCAGTGAAGACACCGAACGGAGTGGGGGCTCGTATACAGGATTTGTCACGCTTTACTGAAGCTGGCACGTCTTCGTTCCTGAGCTGACTCCGCAGTTTGCGGCCGCGTCTGTCAAACGACCGTGACGATTACCGGAGTCCGTGGTGGAACGCTGTAGAACACCCTTTTCCGGGAGTTTTCGTGCTCCAATCGGATTGTGAAGGCGACAGCGAACCAGTTAACAATACTCAGTCCACCAAACGTGTCTTGCCTTACTGGTGCCGTAGCGCTGTCCGAACGGGGCTTATTGTTGGCTTCCCGAAGCGATACGTCGCAACGGGGCCCGAGCGCCCAGAAGGTCACTACCCCCGCTGGCCGATCGTAAAAACCGTCGTAATTCCGCGTGGCGTGGTTCTGTGCCAGACTGCTTATGGAAAATTTAATTGTTCTGCATTGGCTGTAACTAAATTGTTGAAGACAGAATCAGATGACATAATGGTTCGATGTCAAGAAAATTAGTGAACCAAATACTCGTTGAAAAGAAAATCGCTATGTTTCTACCGAAAAGTGATCTACTCACGAAAGTTGGTGGAAATTCAGCTAGAAAAAAATATATTCTTCGAAATAACCAAACAAAATAAAAGAAAAACGAATTTCCTGTTATAAATTGACCCCCCCCCCCCCTAAAAAGAAGATTATGCTACCTTCTGTAAAAGTAAAAGCCGAAAACGCTTTACCTAAAACGATCAAGCAACAGATAATCGAAGAACAAACCCAGATTTCCACTATCTTTATTGTAACGAATCCCTCGCCAAATAATTAAAATCACAAGATTTTTGTAAGTGTTTTTATGCTGCCCATGTTCACAATGCGTTGAAACGTACTACCTTTTGGTTCGTCGGGAAGTTTCATCGTACGTTATACTAGAACAATGTGCGGAAAAACAGGAGAGTTGGTTTTATGGGTGTAACCTGTCGCCGGCCGCCATCAGTGCTACTGCTGGAGTCTGCGTATCGTATTTCCCGGTATTTCATAAAGGGTAATAGGCCATCATCATCATCATCATCAGCCTGGTTACGCCCACTGCAGGGCAAAGGCCTCTCCCATACTTCTCCAACAACCCCGGTCATGTACTAATTGCGGCCATGCCGTCCCTGCAAACTTCTTAATCTCATCCGCCCACCTAACTTTCTGCCGCCCCCTGCTACGCTTCCCTTCCCTTGGGATCCAGTCCGTAACCCTTAACGACCATCGGTTATCTTCCCTCCTCATTACATGACCTGCCCATGCCCATTTCTTTTTCTTGATTTCAACTAAGATGTCATTAACTCGCGTTTGTTCCCTCACCCAATCTGCTCTTTTCTTATCCCTTAACGTTACACCTATCATTCTTCTTTCCATAGCTCGTTGCGTCGTCCTCAATTTGAGTAGAACCCTTTTCGTAAGCCTCCAGGTTTCTGCCCCGTAGGTGAGTACTGGTAAGACACAGCTATTATACACTTTTCTCTTGAGGGATAATGGCAACCTGCTGTTCATGATCTGAGAATGCCTGCCAAACGCACCCCAGCCCATTCTTATTCTTCTGATTATTTCCGTCTCATGATCCGGATCCGCCGTCACTACCTGCCCTAAGTAGATGTATTCCCTTACGACTTCCAGTGCCTCGCTGCCTATTGTAAATTGCTGTTCTCTTCCGAGACTGTTAAACATTACTTTAGTTTTCTGCAGATTAATTTTTAGACCCACTCTTCTGCTTTGCCTCTCCAGGTCAGTGAGCATGCATTGCAATTGGTCCCCTGAGTTACTCAGCAAGGCAATATCATCAGCAAATCGCAAGTTACTAAGGTATTCCCCATTAATTTTTATCCCCAATTCTTCCCAATCCAGGTCTCTGAATACCTCCTGTAAACACGCTGTGAATAGCATTGGAGAGATCGTATCTCCCTGCCTGACGCCTTTCTTTATTGGGATTTTGTTGCTTTCTTTATGGAGGACTACGGTGGCTGTGGAGCCACTATAGATATTTTTCAGTATTTTTACATACGGCTCGTCTACACCCTGATTCCTTAATGCCTCCATGACTGCTGAGGTTTCGACAGAATCAAACGCTTTCTCATAATCAATGAAAGCTATATATAAGGGTTGGTTATATTCCGCACATTTCTCTATCACCTGATTGATAGTGTGAATATGATCTATTGTTGAGTAGCCTTTACGGAATCCTGCCTGGTCCTTTGCTTGACAGAAGTCTAAGGTGTTCCTGATTCTATTTGCGATTACCTTAGTAAATATTTTGTAGGCAACGGACAGTAAGCTGATCGGTCTATAATTTTTCAAGTCTTTGGCGTCCCCTTTCTTATGGATTAGGATTATGTTAGCGTTCTTCCAAGATTCCGGTACGCTCGACGTCATGAGGCATTGCGTATACAGGGTGGCCAGTTTCTCTAGAACAATCTGCCCACCATCCTTCAACAAATCTGCTGTTACCTGATCCTCCCCAGCTGCCTTCCCCCTTTGCATTTCTCCCAAGGCTTTCTTTACTTCTTCCGGCGTTACCTTTGGGACTTCGAATTTCTCTAGACTATTTTCTCTTCCATTATCGTCGTGGGTGCCACTGGTACTGTATAAATCTCTATAGAACTCCTCAGCCACTTGAACTATCTCATCCATATTAGTAATGATATTGCCGGCTTTGTCTCTTAACGCATACATCTGATTCCTGCCAATTCCTAGTTTCTTCTTCACTGTTTTTAGGCTTCCGCCGTTCCTGAGAGCATGTTCAATTCTATCCATATTATACTTCCTTATGTCAGCTGTCTTACGCTTGTTGATTAACTTCGAAACTTCTGCCAGTTCTATTCTAGCTGTAGGGTTAGAGGCTTTCATACATTGGCGTTTCTTGATCAGATCTTTCGTTGCCTGCGATAGTTTACTGGTATCCTGCCTAATCGAGTTACCACCGACTTCCATTGCACACTTCTTAATGATGCCCACAAGATTGTCGTTCATTGCTTCAACACTAAGGTCCTCTTCCTGAGTTAAAGCCGAATACCTGTTCTGTAGCTTGATCTGGAATTCCTCTATTTTCCCTCTTACCGCTAACTCATTGATCGGCTTCTTATGTACCAGTTTCTTCCGTTCCCTCCTCAGGTCTAGGCTAATTCGAGTTCTTACCATCCTGTGGTCACTGCAGCGCACCTTGCCGAGCACGTCCACATCTTGTATGATGCCAGGGTTAGCGCAGAGTATGAAGTCTATTTCATTTCTAGTCTCGCCGTTCGGGCTCCTCCACGTCCACTTTCGGCTATCCCGCTTGCGGAAGAAAGTATTCATTATCCTCATATTATTCTGTTCCGCAAACTCGACTAATAACTCCCCCCTGCTATTCCTAGTGCCTATGCCATATTCCCCCACTGCCTTGTCTCCAGCCTGCTTCTTGCCTACCTTGGCATTAAAGTCGCCCATTAGTATAGTGTATTTGGTTTTCACTCTACCCATCGCCGATTCCACGTCTTCATAGAAGCATTCGACTTCCTGGTCATCATGACTGGATGTAGGGGCGTAGACCTGTACAATCTTCATTTTGTACCTCTTATTAAGTTTAACAACAAGACCTGCCACCCTCTCGTTAATGCTATAGAATTCCTGTATGTTACCAGCTATATTCTTATTAATCAGGAATCCGACTCCTAGTTCTCTTCTTTCCTCTAGGCCGCGGTAGCACAGGACGTGACCGCTTTTTAGCACTGTATATGCTTCTTTTGGCCTCCTAACTTCACTGAGCCCTATTATATCCCATTTACTGCCCTCTAATTCCTCCAATAGCACTGCTAGACTCGCCTCACTAGATAACGTTCTAGCGTTAAACGTTGCCAGGTTCATATTCCAATGGCGGCCTGTCCGGAGCCAGTGATTCTTAGCACCCTCTGCAGCGTCGCAGGTCTGACCGCCGCCGTGGTCAGTAGCTTCGCAGCTGCTGGGGACTGAGGGCCGGGGTTTGATTGTTGTGTTCATATAGGAGGTTGTGGCCAAGTACTGCACCAGGGTGGCCAATCCTGCTCTGGTGAGGGAGTGCGTTACCGGTTCTGGTCACCGGGATCAGGCCACACTCCAGGCCTGTTTGTGCAATTTTATCAACACGCGGATTTTTTTTTTTTTTTTTTTTTTTTTTTAATCCGGTGGAAAATTGCCGGCACCGGGATTCGAACCACGGACCTCATGCACGCGAGGCGGGTGTTCTACCTCTACGCCACCGCTGCACCTGCAGCGGTGGCGTAGAGGTAGAACACCCGCCATAAGGGCAGCTAAAGCTCTCTAATACGTTTAATGGCACGCTAAAATTTGATATTAATTGCCCCGTACGATACATTCAAGCCCGTCCACGTACAAAACGTAGGCGCATGAAAAAAAAAAGAAGCAGGAAAAGTGATGGACGACCTACACTTTAACACGGCAACTCTGTTTTGACAAGTTGCTGTAGCGCGAGAGCGAAGGAACGCGCAAATGGAGGCGTACAAACGCCAACTTCAAGTTCACTACGCTCAGTCCACATGTGATTGTATATAGGCAGAGACACACCGACGAAAACAAGGCGCGAAACAGCACAGATGTAAATCTTCACGACGACACGGCCAGCGTGACTGCTGGCTGACTTGTGTGTGTGACTTGTGTGTGTGACTTCTGTATAAATGATAAGCACAGGTGGTCGCAGTTGCCTAGTCGCGAAATCAGACGAAGGCACGCTTGCGCCATGCAGGTGTGCTTTGCAGGTCGTTGCTGCCAGCGCATACAACGTGAAGAACCGTAGCTATAGCAAGTCAGTAATACTAATTGCATCTTTACTTACAGCGCAATTGCATCGTTGACACACATTCTTTTGTTGTTGCCGCTTTAGTTTTGCTGGTTTGCGCATGCGCGAGTCTTTCCGTTTACATGGGATTTATTGGCAATACACTTCCAGTCGTGAGACAGCGCTTGCGTCGCGTGGTCCTTTCGTAGTGTGCACTTTGTTTCGTTCGCGCGGTAAACAAAGGTGTCGGCAGCGTGGCATCTGGTGCGGCCCGATCTCGGAGGCCATGTTATACAGCTTATTGTTTTCTGCAAGAAAGTACTAGAGGAAGTTCTAGCGCTAGTAGCTGCGGGAGCTCTTAGTATGGCGGTTCGATTAACTACGGAATGATGAGTAGCGCGTGGATTCGCCTTACACTTAGTTCTCATTGCTTGAAAGGGCCTTGTGATGTTGAATACGGTCAATTCTCCAATTTGCGACAAAATGATGCGTTATAAGTGCAACGATTTGCAAATATTAGGCTTGTTGGTCCTATACTTACTGTCTTGCTGTGTTTAGAAATGAATGTACGAGTGACTGGTAACACACATAGATCAGGCGCAGTAAATGACATTGCGAGAACGTTGCAAAAATGCCCGTGCCCCGTGCACTGGGGCCACGTTAAAGATGTTCCGGTGGTCAAAATTATTCCAGAATCCCCTGCTGGGACGTGCCCCATAATCATATCATGGTTTGGGCACCACAATTACACAAATCCGCATTACACAGTAGCAGAACGACCAGAGCAGCATAGTTCTCTCTATTAATTTTTCTTGGAAACTGTATTAGCCTGCAGTACAGTTAATGAACTTGCTTGAATTTACACTTGAAAACGACGCAGAACTTTTCAGAATACCAGCTGTTGCAAGCAAGCGCGTGACACCATGCTGTCAAGTAACCTTCAAATTATGTTCGCGTCCGGATATTGGACGAAGCAGTGGGCGGTAATGCATCCGGTGAATGTACTCTTGTGCGTTTCTGCACCAAGGCTCCTTCGCAAATATTGCAAACTCTCTATCAGTAAGGTACATGATCGTAAGGAGATATGGATCCGCAAAAAACTGGGTCGCAGTCCCGGAAACAAAAGACCATGGCGAGTGCTGTGAAGCCACCGAGAGCGTAGAAGAACAAAAGGAGGCCAGCACCGACGAACGTTACTCTGGAAAAAAGACAGAGAAACACGTGTGAGTGTCAGAATATAAAAATTTGATAATCTAATCAATGTAACTGTTTGAGACAAAGACCTCCGATTGAATACCCAATATATTAGATCTGCAAAAAAAAGAAGAAAAAGAAGAAATTGAAGACCTATTTTTATGGTATGATGCATGTAATACCAATCAACACTGCTTCAGCTCAACTGAGAAGTTTGTAAATAAAAAAAATCACCGATGATTAGAATACTCCCTAATGTGAAATTTGAGTGTAAATAAAAAAAAAAAAAACTTATGATTGCAATACTCCCCAATGCGAAATTTGAGCGCAGCTCTACACGTGTATTTTCATTTTGCGATATATTGGCTCGCGTAGACAATCTGTCTCGGGCGGCATGTTGCAAATGGGGCGAAGTGCGGTGCGACTGCCTCACTAATGCGCAAATCGCGAGAGGCAGCGCGTGAGTGACGCGTGGGCGCGATTACCAACAGCCGCCGCAGAGAGACCTCCCACACGACGTGCGCCACTCTGGCGCCATCTAGTGCCATTGTCGACGCGCCACGCTTTTCTCCTCTCTTTTGCCATACCCTCCTCCGCTTTACGCCTCACGGTTCCGCTGCACCCTCCTCTCCGCTTTCCTCCTCGCGTCTTTCATCCGCTGCGCGTTCGCTTTCATATTTCGCTTTGTTTGTTCGCTCGGTTACGCCGAGCTACGACGCCGATGCAGGTCGACGCTTGCCGCAGGGTGGGGTGCCTATAGGAGCTGCGCGCTAAAAGAAAATTAAATCCAGTGATTTTAGGTGCCAGAACCACCATCTGATTGTGAGGCACGCTGCAGGGCAGGACTCCAGATTGATTTTGACCACCTGTGGTTCTTTAACGTGCCCCCACTGCACGGCACACGATAGTTTTTGAATTTTGCCCCCAGCGAGAACGGCTCCCGGGCCTGGGAGTTAATATCCGCCACCTCGCGCTTAGCTGCCCGGCGCCATAGAAACAACGAATTGATTGTACATGACACACCGTGATAAGGACAGTTACGAAAGCAGCTCGTCACCAAATGTTGAAGGAAGAAAGTGTTATAAAAGCCCGTGGACCTTCTTAAGGGAATGAAAGTATGGGGAGATTGGGTCCAAATAATGAAGTACTTGGTTAAATGTAAAAAAGCAAAATAAAAAATAGACATCTCTAGTAGGCTGCCTGAATGCAAGGCATCCTTATTCCACGAGAGAAAATGATTGAAAATTTAGCGACTCTATGCGATTCGCTCAGTAAGTGGTGCTTCTGCGTCGTAAACGTAATCTTCCTGCACCAGAATCGCTTGGAACATTGGCCACTTGCGTCGTTCCTTCTCCCTGTAGAGAACTTGAAGTGTTGTGTATAGTATATGTGGTATGCGAGCAGAAATGAACATTCAAGAACTTGTGAATTCTCAATTCTAATATGAATCGGATAGCAAGGAGTGTCGATCCGTACTAAAAAATTAAACTTTCTTTCTTCCGCTTTCTTTCTTTATGTTCACTTTCTAAATTTTCGTATTCATTACATATTTAAGCGAAACGCAATAGCCGCCACCAGTACATGGTGTTTAAGGTGTTTGAATGTTCTTTCATATTTTGAGTTCCATAAAGAACACTAGTGTCGGCAATGTACGCTGACTTACATTCTAGCCTTGGCGAGGGATCTTGCGGCCAAGGACCTTTGCGTGATCATTTGGTCCAGGCCCAATCGCAGGAGCTGATAGGGGAAAGCCGCGACCGAGGCGGCCCACACAGTTTCGTCGGTGGTTAGATCGATGTCAGCCCTGCGTAGGAAGCAGACGCTCAAACATGTCACATTCTGAATGCATACACCTACAGCGGTAGGATGCAGGGATAGAGCCAAGAAACAACGCTGACAGCGCTGTATGCCAACAAATTTTGTTCGCACAAGGAACACCTTATGTAGTACTGTGCAAGAAAAACGCCAGAACGAAAAGTACAGATGGCGCTGCCCGCGTTCTTTATTGTCTCTGTCTATAATATCTTTAGCCTTGCGCCGTGAGCGTGTTCAGGATGACCCACCAACTAGCCCTAACGTTTAACGTACTGTGCTATATTTGTTTGGTGGCCGCGCGGTATAATCAATAGTTATAGCGCTCCGATCATGAGGGGGCGAACTGAATTTCTTTGATAGAGATTAATGAGATATTTTCATAAGAGATTAAAAGAGCATTGATATAACGTCACTAGGGTAATCTCGGGTCATATGGGTATTCATTGCCGAGATATTGTTCCTGGAAACCCTTCCATTGAAAGTACTTCCATTCTGTATAGGGCTCAATGCAGGATGAGGAGGGAGATTGTGGAAGCCCTACGAAATTGCAAAATTGCAGGAAATGTGCGTGAGCATATACCATCAGTCTCGCTATTATTGACAAGGAGATACGGAGATCTTTGTAACCTTTGCGGTATGTGTTTTCACCATGCCTTGCACACGTGTACGGTTCATCGATATGCACCACTGAATGTTGTTTTTTGTCTTGTGACGTTTGTTTCCGCTCGTACGGTACATATACATCGATCGGTGCGAAAATAGAACCTATAGTTGAAAAGCGGTTTCTCTGTGTATACGTTTCATTCTACGTCCTCGTTTCGTCGCGCTTATGCACTCTATGTCATGAATTCTAACCAACTAGCCCGCCAGCGAGATTTAACCAAGTTCGTGTAGAATATTCCACGAACACGCACAATCACTGGGAATAGCGGCTCAACATGTCCAGTAGTCCAAATTAGAGCGTGCCAAATGTCTCGAGAGGCCGGATTGTACGCAAGGGCCTTCTGTGCTGCTTATCGATGGATGCGTCCGTGGCGTAATGGTTTCAATACCGGACTTCAGCGCTAGAGGTCCTGTGTTCCAATCCTGCCGGTGGGTCATTTTAATAATGCCCATTGGATCATTTAACACAGAGTACTTTGTTGAAAATTCCGGATTTACAAAGGGGGAGGTACGTTTAAAGCCTGAAGGATGAAGTTCAAGCCAATCCATGAATTTCCCATAATTCCATGTTGGCTGAACTGCCCCGATTGTAGCCCCCATTGAGGAAGGTAAAAGATAGGAGGGAGCATACTGTAACGCGGTTGAAGCCAAACCTGTCAGCCCAACAGGGTGATCGCACGTCGAAGTGTGCGGTTGGTTTTACTCAGTCTCTAGATATTTTTGAAAAATCTAGGGATCTAATTTTAGTCTTCCCACTCTGAAGGTAGAGCCACGGCGCGGCAGGTGAACAAGCGCGCACCGAATAAAAACTACCGGCATAGCTACTGGGAACCAAATGTCTCAGCAAATCTCCATTCTTGGTCCGTGATCGCGACGCAAGAGGTCACGTGTTGTACCGCCACTGAGCAAATGCATAGACTTAACGGAGCGTTCGCTTAACAAGGCTGACTGCGTGACTTAATGCACTCTCTTAACTTTTTCCTTGCTCCATGGCAGCTCCCGTAGACACTAGCGTCAGAGTCCCCTGTAGTAATTATTGTATGAAACTCTGTATTGGGTGGTTGCTTAGCTTTCCTCTTGCTAAGCCAGGTGGTCCGCGTTACCTCCGCACAGAGGGCGCGGGAGTTTTGAGGCATGGACGTAGTAAGAGGCGATTGGAAGATTGGTGGAAGAAAAGTATGGAAACGACAAAAAACGGAGACGTACAAAAGCAAAGTTCGCAATAGTGGATTGGAAAATTTGGTTGTTGGAGTTCATAGTGTTTTTTTCTTCTTTGTTTTCTTTTTTAGTCTAGGTAGGGCATTAGGCAGTATAATAGGAAGGGCTTGGTGGCACAACCCACCGCCCTGTTCCAAAGGGGACGCCCATAACATCCATCCATCCATCCATCCATCCATCCATCCATCCATCCATCCATCCATCCATCCATCCATCCATCCATCCATCCATCCATCCCTCCCTCCCTCCCTCTCTCCCTCCCTCTCTCCCTCCCTCCCTCCCTCCCTCCCTCCATCCGTCCGTCCGTCCGTCCGTCCGTCCGTCCGTCCGTCCATGGACATTGAAGAAAAATCGGCGGATCGCACGCTGGGTTAAAACACGTTGGTGGGCTAGTTGATTAGAATCCATGATATAGAGTGTATAAGCGCGACTGAACGAGGACGTAGAAAGAAACAGATACACAGAGACTTTCTATAGACTTTATTTTCGCACGCATCGGTGTATATATACCGTACGAGCGGAAACAAACATGGCAGGAAAAGACAACCTTCAGTGTTGCATATCGACCTATATATCAGTGTTGCCTGGCACACGTGTACGGTTGGTCGATATGCAACATTGAATGTTCTTTTTTTCAGGTGTATTTCCGCTCGCACGGTATATATACATCGATGCGTGCGAAAATGAAATATATAGCTGAAAGTGAAGCGCTGTCTCTGTGTATCTGTTTCTTTCTACGTGCTCGTTTAGTCGCGCTTATACACTCTATCGTGGATCCCACGCACTGCGGGAATCGATGTAAGTGAAACTTTGTAAGCGGTTTGCTTTGATTGACAATAATTAGCGATGATGGTGGCAGCGAATGTGTAATTTCTTTAGCGTTTAGTACAATACGAGCGCGGTAAGATTAGGTTACAGTTCAGCTTGCGCGCAACAGCGCTGTTTCCCTGCGTATATAGCCTACAGAATGCACAGGGAGACGAGTTTGCTTCAGGTGGCTTTGTGTGTATTTGTTCAAACTGTCGGAGAGGGCTGAGCGTTATCATTGCATCACGTGGCACATTGCATCGTAGCAGAAGTGTAAACACTATAATTGAATTATGTGGCTGTCGGCAATTGAATTAATATAATTGTATGCATGCATTGTATTCATACATTCATACGTAGCGAAGACGCTGCTGCTCTGCGCGGCGCTTATTTCTTGCCTGGACGTCGTCGACGCTGAGTATTGGAGCCAGTTTGCGGGCGCCTGTTTTGGTGCTCCTTCTGCACACGTGGCCAGCACGCTGTTTAGACGCCAGCAACAAGAACTCCCTCCAGGCTACGGATGATTGTAATGTTCACGCGATCATGCTCCAGCACGCGACCTCCACAGCCCAGCACTTGCATTTGTGTCGGATAGGAAAGCAAACACAGCACGTGCCGTGCACACAAACTGTGCAACACGGCCACGGCGACGCCGGCAGGGTTTCGTAAGGTCCAGGGGGGCCTAGCCGGGGGGGAGGGTGAGGGTGGGTGGGGTGGAGTGGCTTATTGGGCCTTCCCCGAAATTTTTTCGTGGTGTAGTGTGCCGCCGACCAAAACTACACCCAGCGCCGGAAATCATGGTCGATTTTGTCTAGAATGTCCTTTTCACGCTCGACAAGACATTTTAGCGCGAACGCCCATGCATTGGGAGTCACATATCGTAACGCAAGGAGCCCCACCGAGCACAAAGGTTCAAGGGCGCCTATATGGGGAGCGGGCTCGTCTCGGCATCTTGCGGAGGCCGCGGGATCTACGGAGCGCTTGGATTTCAGTTCTGCTAAACTTCATGGGTATAAAGTTCTCATAACCTTTCGATGCGAAAGATGCATTCACATTTCCAATGTCGAGCTTTAAATATTGAATTCCGGTACTTTGCGGGATCAATGCTGTTATAAATAGTTGACGCCAAAGGTGCATTGACTTTTCTAAAGTCGTACATCGGACCATACAACGAGAAAAGCCAAATCAACACACTTTCAGACAAGCTGACAAAGCACACAGCGAGTTGAATGAGAGGCAGCGTTGTGGTGGTTCATTTGGGCCGTCATGTCACAGAAAAGAATATAAACGTTTTTTTTCACCTGTGCCAAAGCATCCATGTCAATACACTAAAGCCAGAAAAGGTAACTACGTCCTTATCCATTTTCTTACTTTGACTTTTCTTCGCGCAGACACATTGAGTCTTTTTAATTTTCTTGTTCTCGCCACCCGCAGGCTGCCAGAGCCAGCTTGCATTTTCCTCGCATGAGTTTTTCTCGTGTTGCCCCGACCACTGCACGGCCCCCTTCGGTGCGTGTTCGTTTTTCTCTGGCCGAGTTGATTTTCGTCTGGCAGAGTTCTGGACGCTTTCCGGCTAGTAGACGAGGAAAAGAAACGGTAGTTGCTCGCTGCCAGCGCTGCATGGACTCGACGGATTGCAACGCGTTCGCTTGAGCGCAACCACTCCGGAAAATTTTGTCTCGCCGGTGTCGGATACCGAGCAGTATGCGTACGGTTGTCTGTAGACCAAGCGTCTCACCTTTTCTTCGATATTCTTTCGGTAGCCACACTAGGTGCCCAAAGTAGGCATTCGATTGTAGCCATTCAGGTGAAAAGTATTTCGATTTCAGCTCTGGAAAGTGCGTTCGAATGTGTGCATCTGGGGCGTATTTTGTGAATAAAGCTTATGGAAGATTCTGTCACGTACAACATGAGGCAGCTATAGAAAATCCCATTTGAACTTGTACAGGAGCCTCGATGACCCACGTCGTGACTACGGCGCGATAGTTAGTCTGCTTGCCCCCTCCTTTAAAGATGCTGGATCATGTTTTAGCACCTAGGAATGCATTTCGCGACCGGGGCCTTCAGAAGAAGCATTGTACAAAGCCTTTATATAAAAGCGAATATATGGTCACTCCATCTTCAGACGTAATATCCCAGTTTCACATATTTTCTGCAAGCCAATTCCAATTTCAACACCCTATTTCGTCATAGACTATATGACATTTGCCACACTTTTCCTTTAGCGACCTTCAATGAAGCAGCCCTTCTCGCTACGTATGAAAAAACTCAGAAAAAATGGGTATTCCACTGCTTGAACGTAGGCTAACGACTCCAGCGAAGCCGCTACCACTTGGTCAGTGCAAGATGGTAGAATCTGACGCACCTCTGGGTAAGAAATGCGGATCTTAAACACCGTGACGTAGCGCTAAGGCGTTGGGCTGCTGCGCATGACGGGCCCGTGTGACGTGGGTCTGATTCTGCCCAGCACCGGATAAATTTTAAAGAATTTTTTTTTTATTGAACAGCCGCGTAAAGAGGCTAGATAAAGACTCAAAGCGACTGAACTAGGTTGAGAATGGTATTCGCCTTATTAGAATGGTACGAAAGGAGAAATATAAACCGAAGAAATTATTTTAGGCTGGACAAATGGCGCAGAATTGCTTTTGCTTTGCTTTATTGCCTGTCAAGCGGTGACGTACGGTGTTTCTTAAGGCTCTGCGATGAAAAACGTAATTTATTTCAGGACAGCACATAAAAGCGTTTTTCCGACTGTGCACCAATGGTTTGTATCGTATCGCCTACAAAAGCCAGTTACCACGTGATCTATAGCAACACCTGCTTTTCTCGTCGTTCAAAGGCGATGGCTTAGCAAGCCTACAGCCGTCGCATTGTGCCTAACAAGCCCATTAGGTTAGCCCTTCTCCTGTTTGTTTCCTGGTTGGAGAGGGCTGTAATATATTTTCCTTTGTAATATATTGCAAAAAATTAATCGCAAAAAGTGATCTTGATGCGCTGCCTCTCATGCGCTGCGTCGCCTGTTTCAGTGTGTTGTTTCAATCACAATAAATTTCCTAGGGAAGGATCGATGGAGGAATGGATGTGATGAGCGTCCCCTTTGGAACGGGGCGCTGGGTTGCGCCCCCAAGCTCTTGCAACTATACTGCCTAATGTCCTACCTAGGTTAAACAATAAAAAAACAAAAAAACACAACATTATGAACTCTCACAACCAAAAGCGCCCTCTTAAATCCGCCCCAAAATTGTCATTTTCTTGATACCGGGACCCTAGGTCGAGCCGCGCTTTGGTTTCGGGTAATTCTTCATACAAGAGGAGGCCGCGACGAGCATAACGTGGCCTTCAGCTCCTCCTCTTGTTTTATTAAACCGTATTTTTTTAAATATGTAACGTGAAACGTCTTTTGGAAATGGTAAAAAAGGGGTCGTTTGCTAAAACAGCGTGGTCGCTTGCTAAAACTCACGTGCCTTACTTTGACATCGTCTTGTAGAAGCTATTACTCTATAATGCGTGTGTCACGTGCACAGGTGGCGCCGCTGTCGCGCCACGCATGACACAATCGGAGCTAAATTTAGCCTCTCGCACGGCGTTCAGAAAGGCATAGAGTTCGGCAGTACGTTTGTCGATCCGAGTGCGAACGGTTGTGTTTGAGAGAGCTCACTCAGCCATAGTGGGTTTAAGCCATGAAATTCAAACCAGTGCTCGTAAGTTGCTATATAACCCCTACAAGCGTCCAATTTTATTTCATAAATGTCACGCCTACTCGGTTGTGGCGCCTCTCGCGTTCGGCACTTATGTTCAAGAAGTGGCGTGAAGATAGTCGGGCGAAAAGACCAAGGGGTGACAATTCGCGCCCACCACCTTTGACTACGACTGGTCTTCTAATAGGGAGTGGTCACGATAATAGGGAGTGAGGCCTCGCGCCGCGGCGTTCGGAGAGGCGTAGCCGGGCAGTACGTTTGTCCACCAGTGATTGAAGGCTCGTTTTAAGAGTGCTCGCTGTGTCGTAGAAGGCATGTTATACAACTCATACTCGTGCTCATCAGGAGTCACTGGGACAACAAGCGTGCGATTTGTTGCAGAAATTTCAAGATTGCTCGGCTATGGCACCTCTTGAGTTAGACACGTGTGGTCTAGAAATTGCGTGAAGAGGCTCTGGGAGCGAGACAAAGGGATACGCAAGCCCTTTGTCCGCGGCGGAACGTGCCCATCTGCATAGCAGCGCATGCGCCAATGATTGAGACAAGCGCAGGAATCCCAACCATCCCAACCACGTACGAAAGTGCGGCGGGTTGGAGCGGCGCAGGGTAATACCTCTTAAACTTCGTAAAGTAGTGACACTCTGCTCCTCTGCCTTCACTTGTCCTCGTTTCTCCTCTCTTTTGCGCTCCCTCCTCGACCGTGGCGCCGCCTACGATGCTCGAGCGCAGCAGACGACCTTTCGCAGAGTGAATGCGTTTGGCGTTCACGTTGGTTTTACAGCTCCGCGTAACTTCGTGTCCAGCATAAAATTTCAAGTCGGATGTTTGTACAAATTCAGTAACGGCAGCGTTTGTTTCATTTTTTTGATAACTATTTCTTAAAAAAAAGTATCTGAAGGAGTGTTAACGCTGTGCGTTGTCGACTGCGAATGTATCGCGTGCCTTACAATTTGGCACGCAACATTTGTCAAGGGCGTGTCGCAACATCTTGTTGCGAATGATTGTAAATAACACGTAAATAACAGGACAACATCTTGACTACCAGCAAGCCCTCATCCTAAAGAATCCGCGCCGCCTTACCATGTGAATTCGCGGCGCGTATCAGCTATGACGTACAAAGGCTGACGGAGATCACTGCTCTGAAGGTTCGTAAGTGTATTACAAGCTACAGTGCCGCCAACGTGCGTGCTTGCCAATCTGAGCACGCGCAAAGGCTCAGAGGTGGGTGCTTGTGCTATTATGTTTCTCGTATCTCAACGTCGACAGAAATACCGCTGCCGATCATCGAGTCGGGACTCTGAGTACACAAGAAAATAAAA
Source organism: Dermacentor andersoni (assembly GCF_023375885.2). Lineage (NCBI taxonomy): Eukaryota > Metazoa > Arthropoda > Arachnida > Ixodida > Ixodidae > Dermacentor > Dermacentor andersoni. Next base: position 84,821,541 of record NC_092824.1, on the reverse strand, counting down.
TAAGTTTTTAGCATTCGTGCGCGAAGCGGGAGCGTGATAACAATGCTTGGCTCAATCTCAGACAAGACCACTGTGGGCTTCAGTAATTTTTTTCAGGTTAATGACTTATCACGAATAACACTTCATCGTGCGTTGGTTCGTCCGTTTACTAAGTGACGTACTTGTCGCGAACCGAGTTGCACTGAGGTACATGCATTGAGGACGGTTGCACGCCCTCCGAAGTAACATTTGCGAGACATGACTTTATTAGTGAAGTCATGATCGCGCAAAGAATCCCCCGGCGATGACGCGGCTGAAATTGCGGCAAGTGAAATGATGTTTTGTCAAAATGATATGAAACGGCATTCGAGTTGCAAGTTAACAGCTTATTTTCAACATAGATGCATGACAGATTCGCCTTTGGAGTCACAAGTCCGTGTGCACCATTTATTGTCTCATTGCGTAAATAAACGCACCAGCCTAAGAGTCCTACAGCAAGCGCGTCTCAATTAGGCATAGTGACTGTAGAAACTAATAGTGAAATGAACGAGCAAGCGAACAACCATACGAGCGCGCGACCTAAACGAACGAGCAAACGACTAATCGAACGACTAATCGAACGACTAATCGAACGACTAATCGAACGACTAAACGAGCGTGCGAACGAACGAGCAAACGACTAAGCACGAACGACGACTAAACCAACCAGGGAACGGGCGGGCGACCGCACGTTTTATTTGCGAGTGCTCCACCGCCGCATCTTAAGCTTCACACACTTCAAAGCTCATGCGAATTCGCACATATGTCTCAATTACCCATGATGCTGTCGCTCGGCGACGAACGCACCGCGTAACACGGTTTCAGGAGAGCACGCACGCTTTTTATCGGTGCCTCGGTATCGAAAATCCACCGGGCGACCGCCAACGAGGAACACGAACAAATGAGGCAAACAAAGCTATTCTATCTAAAGAAGGCTAGTAAGTAACCACATAAGGCAGAGAGTTGCTCTGCTGAGGCGCTTTCATGATCGAGACTGAAATTTTGTCAAAAGGACTGCGCTGAATCTTAAAAATTTCGTAATCATGTTATCGCACGCAACCTCGCGTGCTCGCGAACTGAAGCCGGTTGGCGTACAAAACGATTAAGCGCACCAAATACGACTAACACGACCACGTAGTACGTATATAAACAAAGCAGACGTTGCGTAAAAATCGTGTTAAAGCGTGCGTACAAATGACAACATGCACAGTGAACTGTGCAATATTGTCACGTGGTGGTGACGTTGAAGAACACAGTAGTAATACTGTGAAAGACAAAACGAACTTTTATTGGGCGAACCTGTGCCCACAAAAACAGGCTACACTTATAGCACAACGATAGCGGCGAACACGGTCGGCGATCGTCGAAAATCTGATCAGCGGGTCAAGCGCGTCCGCTTTGATAAAGCAGTTGTCGAATGTTCCAGACTAATCGTTTGGACCCGCGTGCCTTCCACAAAGTTCTACACCATTCGCGTCAGGTGACGAAATCAGATAACATAAGGTTCGGCAACAATAGACAGCGGATAGAAGCATCGATAACTTTCCAGAAACTTCGGACACATGCAGGCGCGTCCCAGGCTGTGCGGTTACATTTGTTAGGCGGCGAAACGTGGTTGCCCGATAAAGATAAGTACACGTGTCAATACCCCCCTCTTAAAGAGCATCGTCCCGATGCTACAAATATAAGAGAGCGAAACACAAAAGGACACTTAATAAGCATAAGTAACAAAACAACGAAAATAAACAAAGTCCAAAGGTCAGTTACGCGAAGCCCCAAAGTTCATTAACGCTGGTAGTACGGCTTGAGTCGCACAACGTGGACTATTTCAGGTCGTGAGCGGCACCGTTGTGATAGCGAAATGCCGTCTGGCACGACCTCATAGTCCAGCGCGCCAATACGTCGGATGATCTTGTACGGTCCGAAATAGCGACGCAAAAGCTTCTCGCTCAGTCCTCGTCGGCGTATAGGGGTCCATACCCAAACACGGTCGCCGGGCTGGTACTCGACGAAGCGTCGTCGGAGGTTGTAGTGTCGGCTGTCGGTCCTCTGCTGGCTCTTGATTCGCAGGCGGGCGAGCTGTCGGGCTTCTTCAGCGCGCTGGAGATAGCTAGCGACGTCAACATTCTCTTCGTCAGTTACGTGCGGCAGCATGGCGTCAAGCGTCGTCGTCGGGTTCCTGCCGTAAACCAGCTTAAACGGCGTGATCTGTGTTGTTTCTTGCATCGCCGTGTTGTACGCAAAGGTTACGTACGGCAGGACCGCGTCCCACGTCTTGTGTTCGACGTCGACGTACATTGCTAGCATGTCGGCGAGGGTTTTATTCAGGCGCTCCGTAAGACCATTCGTCTGCGGATGGTAGGCAGTTGTCCTCCTGTGACTTGTCTGGCTGTATTGCAGAATGGCTTGCATGAGCTCTGCTGTAAAAGCCGTTACTCTGTCGGTGATGAGGACTTCTGGAGCACCATATCGCAGCATGATGTTCTCGACGAAAAATTTCGCCACTTCGGCTGCGCTACCTTTCGGCAGTGCTTTAGTTTCAGCGAAGCGGGTGAGGTAGTCAGGTGATGGATGGATTCGCGTCAGGTGATGAAATCAGATAAATAAGGTTTGGCGACAACAGACAGGGGATAGAAGCATCGATAACTTTCCAGAAACTTCGGATACATGCAGGCGCGTCCCACGCTGTGCGATTACATTTGTTAGGCGGCGAAACGTGGTTGCCCGATAAAGATAAGTACACGTGTCAATATCTACTGTGTTATTGCCCGCAGCACAATACGCAAGCCTGGCACATACTATACTCTGAGAGACTCACAACTTACCTCGCATAGTCGCGCGGAGGAAGTTGGTCGGAAGTTCTCCCTCCCGATTCGGTGAAGCCATGCCTTTCTTCTTAACCAGTCGGGCTTACCGGACGGTATCGCGAACAGGTTCTTGCCTTTGCTAAAACTAAATTGGCACCCGAACGCGCAGCAGGTCATGGTCACAGAAACTGACCTGAAGCGACGTCGCACTTGCCACAAAACATCCTTCAAGGCGTTCACAAAATCAAAGCAACACAGAATAGGAATGGAAGGAATGGCGCCAACAAGCGCCGCTTCTCGAGCAAAAATGGCCCTGAACCGTGACTGTAAACAAACGAAGCCGGCGCAAGGGGCCACGTGATGCCATTAGGCCAATATCGACGCGGCGTCGGCTTCGGCCAGAGCGCTCGAGGAGGAGGCGGCATTCTTCAAAGCGTGTCACTACTTTTGGAAGTTTAAGGGGCTTTAGCGCAGGGCAGTTTCGGGCGCCACCAGTAGGTGGGCCCATCAGACGTACGTGAATGAGGTGCATGAAAAGTTTTTTTTTTAATCCAACAAAGCGCTGAGTTTGGCCAGGGCTACCGGGTAGCTGATATACGAGCTACTTGGACGGAACGCACATACGCTGTCAAAAAGTAACTACGGTGTCCGTACCGGTGACCTACGGGAGATATAGTTTCCGTTTTATCGGTGCTCCGGCCGGCAGCGAAACACGAACCCGGCTGTTAGCGAGCCGTTATCTCGCGCACTGGCACGTTGCTGCTGTAACAGCAGCTGAGAGTGACACGTGCTCAGTCAAGGCGCGGCGAGGTCAGAGGAGCCAGGGGACACGGGGCGACAAACTGCCCTGTACTTCCTCAACTAAGGTAAGTCTGCTTTACCTCCGAGGTAAACGTAGCGAAATAAAACCGGTTTGCGTAACAGCGCAAATGTGTGCGTGGAAGTCCGCTTACAACGAAAGCCTATGTTGAGATGTAGTGTTTGTGACGATGTCCATGAACTCTTTTACGTGAATACGGTAGAAGCGTATCGTATTATCTTGTCGTATCGCATTCCGCTGATGCACCTCCGTTTGCATGTATGCGCATCTCACCATATCTCGCTGGCCGGCAAGCTAGCACCGTATGGCGTCACATTTGAAGATGAGCCCCCTACTTCCGGTAAACATGGTTCCGCTGCCATACGGCTGCGCCGCTGGTTGGTTGGCCGGTTGTAATCCCGCAGCGAATGCTTTCCCATAATTCCTGGTGCGATACGCTTCTGTTTGCATGCGCCGCTGAAATGCGCATTCTCCATCTCAAACTACCCTTGTTCGGCGTATTGGATGCGATACGCCTTCCTAGCGAATTACCTCGTTTACATGAGATGCGATACGCTTGAAAGTTCATACGATACGCTTCTGTCGTATTCATGTAAACGCTGCTTATGTAAGCATTCGCGTCATTATAACCTTGCAAAGGTCTACGGGTTAAGGGTTATAAGTCATAAAGTTGCGCATCAGAAGTGTGGCTCCCACATACGCATTTCACACGTTGTTTAACTTCATTACTCAAAGGGCACGACGCCTGGTGAGAGCCATGCTAACCGAAATTGTGCTCGTGATGACGGCACTGCCACTGCTGGGCGTGGCCGTCGACCAGTCCGAGTTGGAGGTGACCAGATTGCCGGGACTCCGTGAACGCATAAACTTCAGGCACTACTCGGGTTTTCTGAACGCCGCCGAAGGTCGACTGCTTCACTATTGGTAAGTGTACGCGTCGCCACGTGTTAACTGTGCGCACCTCTGTCTGTTCCCGTGGTCAGGCTCAGTTGTTCGTAGTAGTTTTATTTGAGCATTTGTAGTCTGTCTTTTCCTGTCATCTCGCCTCCTTGCCCATCTTCCTATCTTTACTTTCTTTCTTCCTATCGTCTTCCTGAGGAGCAGGCAAGGTTTGTACCCGTCTGTGTTGCGGTCAAGAGCCTGCTTACTGTGTTTCTTTCTCCACTGTCTGATAGGTTATATGCCTCCAAGCACAGAATTAATTCAAAGGGCTTGCTAACTATCCGCAACTTCTTCAAAGTCTCCCCAAGAATACATTATTAACTTTCCTACTATATAACCAAAATTATTCACATAATCGTTTCATTCCTGCTCATTTCTCTTTTGTTTTTTCTCTTTTCTATATTCAATTGTACACTTTATAAACATTTTGCGGTTTGTTGTGTTGTGAATGCAGGAACTACTCTGTTAGTTGTAATGCTAGTTTTGAATTTTGCGTTAGCTGCAGTTTGTACTACATTTACTTTGCGTAATATTCCACTTAGTGACTACTACATTGCTGTTTTATGCTATATATTTGCACAAATGTATGTATTTTGTGACAAGGGGTCTCCTTTCAGCTACACGCTCTGGGACCTCTCTCTGTATAGTTATGCTAGCATATTTACCACTTATGAAAGAAATAAATAAATAAACCTAAACTTTTACGGCCTAAAGTTGACGCAACTGCACATCCAACATGATGGTCGTTGAGATGTTCGCGATGCTTGCGGAACGTGTACGATTATGGGCAAAGTACTTTCCAAGTGCTTCAGACCCGCAGTAATGCGACGAGCGTTATGCATTTTAGGAACATGGCGCATAGAAGGCGCTTGCTGCTTTCTTTCACGCCTCACTAGAACATTGAAAAGCTTTCCTTTATTTCGACGAATGAGTGCGTAAGCCAATGTCTGCTTTTTTTCTGAATGTCCAATACTTCTACTTTGGAAAGCCATTGATGGGCAAGTTGCCCTCGCATCCTCTGGTACGACTTCAGATGACCCAAGCTACCATGCACATTGAAATAAACAAGCACACAACAAAATGGAAACAGAATGTCGAGCTTCTGCTTATTTTTAGTTTCCTACTGAACTGCCCGTGCGTTGTTACGTTTAGAGTAGAATTAGCATTGAGGCACTGTGTTGGCCGACTTTATTGCTGCAGTTTTTCAGCGAAACCGCGCACAGGTTTCCTACATGGGTCAGCGCACATTATAGGTGTATCGCTAAATAAGGCGAAAGAAAAACAACAACAAAAGAAACGCGAGAATGACAGATGTTGTATATGAAGAGCGCTGTTAGAACACCTGCTGAAGTTCTGGATTTTACTGTCACATTTCATGGCTTTCATGCTTTGCCACCGTTGTATGTCAGCCGGATTACTACAGTGGTGAACTTGGAGGCTCATTTTAGGCTTATGAAAATTTTCTTTCTGCGACGTGGCTGCGTTCTGCGCAGGGGTTTATATTATCTTCAAAACAATTAGGAAGTAATGTCGGACACCGTAGTATACTACGGTACTTATATAAGTGCACTTGTACTAATATAAGTACTTATATAAAGTGTACTTATATTAGTACATTTCGTAACTGCCTAGATAGGAATGTAGCAGACAATGAATGACTATTTCCGTAATTGCCTACAGGTGTGTGTGTGTGTGCGTGTACACGCGCGTGCGTAAAGGACAGACAACTCTCGAATGATGAATGTAAGATTTCAATGACTAGCAATGTCATCCCATAGAAATATTAATACCGAAGGCATACTGGCTCAGAAATACTGTCTGCATCATGCCTTAGCACTTCTTATTCCCTGAGGTAGATTTTGACTCCGATTTACGATAACGTAAAGCCGCGGCATGCATAAGCCAATCAGGAGCATGATCGTTCAGAAGAACGTGCCCTTCAGCTGCGTGTCCTCTATCGTAGTGAGGTTGTCTCGAGCACAGCGTCGCGCATTAGGGATTCCGTCATATTTTTCTTTCCAGTGCTGCATTATTGCGAAATAAAGTACAAGCCGAGAACCCTGTTCTCGTTTCTTCATACGAAGGTTTATGGAAAGCCAGCGGTCCCCGTCTGACGACCCCGTGTTGGTGTGGTTGCATGGAGGACCCGGATGTAGCTCGCTCATTGCTGCTGCCATGGAGATGGGCCCGTTCCGCATTGACCCTCAGGGCGAGCACGTAACCATAAACCCATTCAGCTGGAACAAGGCTAGTACAACTTGCCTGACTAACGAACGCGTTACGCACCCCCGTGTTGACTTCCTCAAGGTGCTCTTACTTTGAATCTCGTCTCGATGGAGCAGTGACCATTCGCTACCCGCGTGAACCGAGCACTTAATGTTGTATCGCAGAGCCGCAAACGTCGTGGCGTGCCATACTTCCTTCTATAAACTACTAAACGTCATGGTTCATAAACCTGGCTAGCTTAACTTGCTTTAGCGATGGTATTATCACATATCGCACAGTTTCATTATGAAGAGGCAGCGATGACTCATACGCAACCGACTTCCGCTGGGGTTCATTTGTCATTTTATTTTATTTATTTATTTATTTCATAATACCCCTAAAGGCCCCCGAAGGGGTATTACATAGGGGGTACCGATACATGAAAAAAATGTGAGCTTTGCGCGTTACGGAAAAAAACAACTGAAGTACACAAAAGTTATACAAAATTTTTACAAAATAAAACACAAAAGTTATACAAAAGTACGATATTTAGCAAAATACGCAAGTAAAACAATATACGAAATACATTAGGCAAGTGAAACTCAGATAGAAAATACAAAACTGTCTGAGAAAATAAATTAGGGGAATTAAATAGGTACAATGTAAAAGAAGTAAAGCGGGGTGTTGCTCGAAACTGCGTCAGTTGTCACATTAACAAATTAATGAGACATGAATACACTTGTACAATGTGCACGCAGAACGGTGAGACAAATGATCAAAACAATATATACACTGAACAACGTATGAAGAAACGGTACATGATGGATATTTCCGCGTAACTATTGCGTAAAAGTTCCTGAAAGGTTGCGAAATCGGTTTGAGTAGCAATGTGTGATGGTAGGTTATTCCATGCAACAATTGTTCGGGGAAAGAAGGAGTTAGCATAGTTAGCTGAGTGACAACTGATGCGTTTTATCTTGAAAATATGGTCTGTGCGTGGAAAGAAGGCTGTCGCTGGTTCGAAGATACGGTGAAGGTGCGGATGATGATAAAGTTTGTGCAGCAGTGAGAGGCGGGCAATTCTGCGGCGATGAGATACGTCGTCAAGCTGAGCGCGAGCTTTTAGTGCTGAAATGCTAGTATAGGGTGAATAATCAGAAAAAATGAAACGGACCGCACGGTTTTGCAGTGATTCGATTTCTTGGGTGATATATGTTTGAAAGGGATCCCAGATGGCTGATGCATACTCGATTAGATCGCGACAACTGCTGATCTTGTGGCGTTTTCAATTCTTTCTATATATAGATTGCAAATGTGATATTCCTCGAGGCACCGGCAGGTGTCGGTTACTCGTACGACCCCACCGGGAACAACAGTAGTGACGACAACAAGGCCACCGAAGACAACTACCAGGCAATACTGGATTTCTTTTCCAAGTTTCCGCAGTTCAGGAAGAATGAGTTTTACGTGACGGGTGTGAGCTACGCCGGCATCTTCGTTCCTCTCCTAACACAACGTCTTCTCCTCTCGAATCCACCTGGAATAAACCTGAAGGTATGCGGTTTAATCTACAACCATACACGTCGGACTTGTGCCATATACTACCTTTGTTTAAGTTCGAACGAAAAAAAGAAAAGACTGTGACAGACATAGCTGCTCCGCCTTTCAGTGTGCATTTCTGAAAGAGTAAAGCTGTCTGCATTTGAAATCTCCATGCATCTGTTGCTAATTAAAAATTTTCATAAATTAAAATCTTACTCGCTATGGGGCACACGTCGTGATTGCGAAATTGAATGTCAGCAGTTGTGAGGTCGTGTCTGCTTATAAATTCTGAAACTAGCATATGCCTTAGGGATACCCACGCTTGAAGGTTGCTGTGAAATTGCGCTTCAGCTAGAGCTGCATTAAATGTCAGAAATCCAAAACAGTGAACAATTTTGCCAAATTCTCTTGCCCTTGATATGAGTGATGACGTTATGAATATTGACGAATATGAATATTTCTAGATTGGAATCGCAATACTTAATGCGAAACTGATCAAAAGGACGTGTAAAGTAGGCGTAACCGACCGGCCTTGATAGGTATAGAATTATGAGAGTTCTGCCAGATATGTTTCTTCAGTTCTTCATACAGTGCATCTTGGACTCCGTGACATCCTGAGGTTTACTTGTGCATGCACTGTATATATTTGCAAATGAAAGACCTGGGTGATCTGAAGCTTCAGAATTTATGGTCCGGCTATTAGAATTTGCTCGTAGATTTAACCACATTTTTGCTTTGCCAAGGGTTACACCATCGGAAACGGAGCGGTGGATTTCGAGCTCTACGGCAAGGCGATCCTCTTTTTCGCCTACTACCACGGCCTCTTGGGAGATGAGTAAGCGTTCGTTACTCTGGTAATTCTTTCGCGAAGTGGGTTGATGGATAGAAGTGCTGCCATTTTAGCGACTTTGTCGCTATATTTAGACACTTTATACTCAGTTTAGTGACCATTTTTTTTAAGATTTACCAACCGACGATGTTTTTAGCGACGTGAAAAAACTGTTGACATTTCAGTGGCTTCGAAGTTACAAAAGTTGCTTCAAAAATAGCCTTCTATAACGACCTTCATGATTCAAAAGCTACACGGGAGCATCCGAAATCGGTTGTATAATGAGTAGCTGTGTGACCATGAAGAAGCAATGGTTGCTTTCAGAAGATCCAGTGTGCTCCCAAAATGCATGTTATTTTATTATTGTTTTACCTTTGCGAAACCGATATACACGGATCCTAAGACTTCGGGCCCTACGCTATCACTAGGAATGCTGGATTGATGAACATGTACAAGTATTTGTTCTGACATTTAGAACGCAGGAAGTGAATAATTATGGCATAATTCATCTTACGATGACTCGGCGTGAATGCTATTAGCATTCAAGCTATCTAGCGACAAGCCGTATTTTTGAAGTCACTTTTATTTACCGTGTGTAGCTGTCATTCAGAACATTCCGTTGCTTCGGCTGAATGCGGCGTCTTCCGGCATCGTCCCACTTTGCCAGGGCGCAGCAACCAAGACGGCATGACGCGGACGATGTGATAACGAGATCATGATGATTGTAGGACGGTCACGGAGTGACGACGATGACGTGGCGACGACAGCATGGCGCAAGTTGGACGACAAAGTTGGAATAACGACGATGCAACGACCAAGACGACCAAGGCGGCACGACGACGACGATGTGATAACCAATGCATGATGTTTGCATGACGGTGATGGAGTGACCACGATGGCGTGCGACGCTGGCATGGCGCAAGTTGGATGACAAAGCTGGAGTAGTGACGATACAACGACCAAGACGGCACGATGACGACGATGTGATAACGAATGCATAACGATTGTATGATGGTGACGGAGTGACGACGACGAAGTGGCGACGACGACATGGCGCAAGTTGGATGACAAAGTTTGAATAACGACGATGCAATGACTAGGACGGCATGACGACGACGATGTGATAACGAATACATGATGATTGTATGACGGTCAACGACTATGACGTGGCGACGACGGCATGGCGCAAGTTGGATGACAGAGCTTGAGTATCGACGATGCAACGACCAAGACGGCCTCACTACCATAAGCAGATATCCCAAGCACGAGCTATTAGACAACTTGGGCCACTGGGTCGGCGTAAAAGGCGTGACGACTATGGCATCCCGAGAGTCAGATGACGAAACTGGAATGACGACGATGGAATGGCCATGACAACATCACGATCACAAGCAGTTCACCTAGCACTCACCTAGCAGTTCAAGATGGTGACTGAGTGAGTGAGTGAAACAACTTTATTTGGTCCACAGTAGACGCGAGCAAACTCGATGTCACCTGGCTAGGCCCACTCAGGGACCATCAGGTGAAACATGAAGGCCACCTCGCGAGCCCTCTGGACTGCCAGGATTTGAGAGGTCTGGTCCTGGGCCCTACTGAGCTTCATAATTTCCTCTTGGGTGAAAGGGGGATCGGCAGAGGCGCGGTCCCACAGAACATGCTCGAAGTCCGCATAATAACCACACAGAGGGCAGTCCGGGCTTGGGAACCGTTCGGGGTACATTGTGTGCAGCGCCGCGGGGCTCGGGTAAGTGCTTGTTTGCAGAAGTCTGAGAGTGGCTGCCTGGGCCCTGCACAGCGAGGAGTGCGGCAAAGGCCGATGTCTTCTTGAGAGATAATTATGTTTGTAAATCTCCTTGTACGAGCAGAGAGGCTCAGTTCGCCCAGGAGGGGACGCGTTATCGAGCGCACGGTCAGGCAAACCTCGTGCAGCCGAGTGCGCCTCCTCGTTGGAGTTGATCGAGGCACCCTCAATGGTTCCAAGGTGCGCAGGGAACCAGGCCAAAGAGTGCTGTTTGATGTCTTTAGCACTTTGGGTGACACGTAGGGCCTGGGGAGCCACCATTCCCATCTGAAAGGCCCTGACAGCGGCCTTGGAATCTGAATAAATCGTGTCATGTACACTGTCCGTCAATGCAAGAGCAATAGCAACCTGCCCTGCAACGCTGGAACTGGAAATGCGGATGGTAGCGCAGCTAAGGACTTTGGAATCAGAGACGATGAGCACTTAGGAGAAGGCTTCTTCTTGAACGTACGAAGCAGCGTCTACGAAGCGTGTTCGGTCCTTGTTCAAGCGGGCTCTGGCGAGTAGAGCTTTACCGCGGGCTCGTCTTCGTCCTTCCTTTTAGGTGGGATGCATATTGCGTGGCATCCGGTGCATGTAAATCTTGGATCTTACTTCGGTGGACATCTTCACAGCGTCGGGACTGACGACCGTGGGGTTGCCAAGTATGGCTCGGCCCGCTGGGGTACCGGAGAGTCTGACAAACTGGGATAACTCTTGGACTTCAACGATTTCTTCGGACGTGTTGTGAATTCCCAAATTAAGGAGGTCTTTTGTGTGCGTTCGGATGGGAAGGCCGATGACAAGCTTGAAGACTCTTCTGATTAGGGCATTGATATTGTTGCGCTCCGACACGAGCCAGTTGTGCATAGCCCCTGAATAAGCGAGGTGGCATACCACGAAGGCGTCGCTAATCCGGATGAGATTGTCCTCCTTGATTGTCCTCCTCGGTAAGGGAGACGCCTCGGATGACGCCCTTGCACGGGGAGGGGGGGGGGGGCGGCTTCGTGAGCGCTCACCTCAAAACGTGGAGTGGAGACGGAGATGCCCTCGATGCCGACGTAGCGTTCAGCGTTGTGCCTGTTCGGTGTACTGATCACCATTATATATTGTTGAAAGTTGGAACACATCGGTGTCCCGCTACGCCGAATCGAGCCCGCCAGCCTGCCATATCATGTCGGCGATTGCATTAGGTCAGAACTTGCTGATACACAGGCCTCCTCAGGGCCGCACGATGACCTTTGCCTCTTCTTTGGGCATCGGAACGCTAACATAATCTTAATCCATAAGAAAGGGGACGCCAAAGACTTGAAAAAATTATAGACCGGTCAGCTTACTGTCTGTTGCCTACAAAGTATTTACTAAGGTAATCGCAAATAGAATCACGAACACCTTAGAATTTTGTCAACCAAAGGACCAGGCAGGATTCCGTAAAGCCTACTCAACAATAGACCATATTCACACTATCAATCAGGTGCTAGAGAAATGTGCGGAATATAACCAACCCGTATATATAGCTTTCATTGATTACGACAAAGCGTTTGATTCATTCGAAACCTCAGCAGTCATGGAGGCATTACAGAATCAGGGTGTAGACGAGCCGTATGTAAAAATACTGAAAGATATCTATAGCTGCTCCACAGCCACCGTAGTCCTCCATAAAGAAAGCAACAAAATCCCGATAAAGAAAGGCGTCAAGCAGGGAGATACGATCTCTCCAATGCTATTCACAGCGTGTTTACAAGAGGTATTCAAAAACCTGGATTGGGAAGAATTGGGGATAAGAGTTAATGGAGAATACTTCAGTAACTTGCGATTCGCTGATGATATTGCCTTGCTTAGTAACTCAGGGGACCTATTGCAATGCATGCTCACTGACCTGGAGAGGCAAAGCAGAAGAGTGGGTCTAAAAATTAATCTGCAGAAAACTAAAGTAATCTTTAACAGTCTCGGAAAAGAATAGCAGTTTACAATAGGTAGCGAGGCTCTGGAAGTGGTAAGGGAATACATCTACTTAGGGCAGGTAGTGACCGCGGATCTCGATCATGAGACTGAAATAATCAGAAGAATAAGAATGGGCTGGGGTGCGTTCGGCAGGCATTCTCAGATCATGAACAGCAGGTCGCCATTATTCCTCAAGAGAAAAGTGCATAACAGCTGTCTTACCAGTACTCACGTACGGGGCAGAAACCTGGAGGCTTACGAAAAGGGTTCTACTTAAATTGAGAACGACGCAACGAGCTATGGAAAGAAAGATGATGGGTGTAACGTTAAGGGATAAGAAAAGAGCAGATTGGGTGAAGGAACAAACGCGAGTTAATGACATCTTAGATGAAATCAAGAAAAAGAAATGGGCATGGGCAGGACATGTAATGAGGAGGGAAGATAACCGATGGTCATCAAGGGATACGGACTGGATTCCAAGGGAAAGGAAGCGTAGCAGGGGGCGGCAGAAAGTTGGGTGGGCGGTTGAGATTAAGAAGTTTGCAGGCACAACATGGCCACAGTTAGTACATGACCGGGGTAGTTGGAGAAGTATGGGATAGGCCTTTGCCCTGCAGTGGGCGTAACCAGGCTGACGATGATGATAATGATGATGTGTTGTAAGTGGCGTTATGCTGAACGTCGACCGCACTGGCATTGGCCGCGTTTCTCATTCTCGTTGAAGAACGTCTGGCGGCAACGAGCTGCCTCCTGGAGTCATTAGTGAAGTCCTCGGGGGCTAAAATTTTCGCTTCCACCTCACACTTCATCACAAAGTCCGTGGAAAAGCCTCCGACGAGAAGAGGTGGGCGGGCGATACCTCGCCGCGCGAACCCTAACACGGTTAGGCTCAGCACACAGCCACGGCGTAGTCGAAATGAAAACGGCAAGAAATGTCACAAAAGTCACCCCACAAACAAAAGTCGGGTATCGGGTATCGGGAACCGTCGGGTATCGACGGTTCATCATGTTCAGGGGTGACCATCGCTGGGTGAACATGCGACCATGTGCATCTTGGGGAGTTTTGTTATCCTTTTAGGAGCGCCGAGAACTAGAACATTTTCAGTGATAATAAAGAAATCACGTTGTTTGTGTTCTTTTAAATCATGCTGCATTTGGAACCTCACAATCTGAGGGTAAAAGCAAAATTTCAGATGTCATTGTCTTTTGTTATGTAAGTATAATCGCATAGTACAAGCCCACTACATAGTGCATATATCCGTGACGACGCCTGCCCGTCTTGCGGGCAGACCTCCACCCTAGCGCACATGCTCTGGGAATGCGGGTCGACACAACGTCGACATACCCAAGCTCATCAAGGAAGAGTGGGACTCGTTTCCGCGTAGCCCCGCTCTAGACAAGCAAATCCTGGCTGTCCGATGTGCCCGCGATCTGGCCGGTGGGCTAGACCTGCCGGTCCCGACGTGGGACTAGCCGGGTGCGCGACGAGTTCGCGTCCTCGAAGGACCTGCAATAAAGTTTCCTCACTCACTCACTCACTCACTCACTCGCTCGCTCGCTCACTCACTCACTCACTCACTCACTCACTCACTCGCTCGCTCGCTCACTCACTCACTCACTCACTCACTCACTCACTCACTCACTCACTCACTCACTCACTCACTCACTCACTCACTCGCTCGCTCGCTCGCTCGCTCGCTCACTCGCTCGCTCGCTCGCTCACTCACTGGCTCACTCACTGGCTCACTCACTCACTCACTCACTCACTCACTCACTCACTCACTCACTCACTCACTCACTCACTCACTCACTCACTCACTCACTCACTCACTCGCTCACTCGCTCGCTCGCTCACTCACTCACTGGCTCACTCACTCACTGGCTCACTCACTCACTGGCTCACTCACTCACTGGCTCACTCACTCACTGGCTCACTCACTGACTCACTCACTGACTCACTCACTGACTCACTCACTGACTCACTCATTCGCTCACTCACTTCACTCACTCACTTCACTCACTCACTTCACTCACTCACTTCACTCACTCACTCACACGTCAACACGCTCGCCAGACAAACGTGAGGCATTTCGGCAAAATACTTACGCCATGCCAGCATATATAATATTGTTCTAAAACTCCTACGTTACCTTGAATTTACTAAAGAGATTTAGCGGTAATTTCGCGACTTTTATATCTCACTTTACAGACGCGATTAAAAAATTGTGGCAACCCTGGATAGGGCTTAAAGACATCCTTCGCGGTCATTGTCATTTGGTTTTATCAAATGCAAAGCGCGATACATTGCTCCTTTTCTGCAGCCTCTGGAACGAGGTGACATCAAATTGCTGCAATGGCACCGTCTCGAAGGAGACATGCGACTTCGCCTGGAACACCCATGATCCTGCCTGCGTTAATCCGGTATATATTTGCTCCTTTACAAATGGTGATGTTTGCTTATCGACGGTAAATGACATTTTAGAGCCCGCAACTTGAAGGAGATGCTTCTTTGTATGTTATTTATTGGCACCACTGAAACGCAGTACCCAGAGAAATAGTTTCGTAAATGACGTCCCGCCTGATAGGAACAAGAACGGCAGTAAAATTAAAGTTCAAGAAAGCGGGAATACCCACGCGATATTAGCAGATATCCGTGCATATTCATTGTGCCCTTCATGCCGAAATAGCGCCTAGTCTTAGCCGGCAATCAGACCTCGCAAACTTTGCATTGATTCGAGGGGTGGCTTTTAAGGTTCCCAAGCGACACGGAGAATGCCAGATACGTCATAGGGGACGAAGGCTTTGGGGTAATTTTTACCGCCTCGGATTCCCCAACGTGCTCCCCAAAATCAAGGTATACATGCGTCTCTACATTTCGCCCTACATGAAGCGCGGCCGCCGCGGTTTGGAGGCGAAAGCGCGACGTGGCTCAGAGCTACTGAATGCCATAGCCATGGCGCTACCGCGCAGGATCGAACTTTATTTCGCAGATCCTGTCTTTTGGCTTAAGAAGATGTTGCTCATATATCGTGCTTCTCTCTCCCCCCCTCCCCGCCACTTTTTTTCATCATGCACGCTAACGAAGTCAATATCGCTGAAAAGGGACTGGACGATGCCGGGAGAAAAATGGCGTGGCACATCCAGGGCATTGCGTACCTCTGAAACACTTTTTTTTAATACGGCGAGTCCGGCCAGTTGGATAAAGTTCATATTGAACATATCTTGCAGCACACCGGCGCAGAGAGAGAAGGTTAAAAGGCCCTGTCTGCTTTTGTGTAACCTTTTTGTCTGTGTGCCGGTGCGCTTTCAGATCTGTCCGTCAAAATTTTTTGTCTAGGACGCAAGACTTTGCGACTGCGCGTCTAGCAATAAAAAAAACGGTGTTGTGCGTAATTGGAAAGACTACGCCATCCAAATGCTCCTTCAGCTTTCATCATCAATCAGTAAGGGCGCATTGGAGGATAATTTCAGGCTTTGATGCGAAACATTGTGTGCTTACCTGGATAAAAGAAGCCAAGAGTGACAAATCAGCGCTCGCTACCCGCGGTCTCCGTCATCTTTTCACCTTTAAATTTAAGCAGTCGGTGGGAACGATCCTCAAATGATCCCGTTCATGAGGCAGCTTTTTTTCGGGTTCTGTTGGTGTTGCGCTTTTTCTTTTCCTCTCAGAGCGCTTCGTCGTCATGCGCACTACAACGTTTATTTGGATTTCTTAGGTGAAAGCCGGCTACGACATCGTTCTCAGGAGTGGCTTGAACGTGTACAACCTGTACGCGCCATGCGGCACCACCAAACAACCACGGCAGCTTCTCTCGAGGCTTCACCCGGAGATGAGTCAGTACGCAAAGCAGCATCTGCTTATCAAGATGCGTAGCGTGCGAAGTACGGTAAGGCGCGCGCGCATCTGAACATGCCATCATTATGTATTGAACAGGAACATGCCACATGAACATGCCATCATTTTGTGCCTGCGAACATGCCATCATAAGCTTTAGCTCGCAATCTCCTATCCAAACAGACGAGGATGGAGAAATCGTTTCTCTCGGCTTGCATTGAACCCAATTTTGGCGATTTGTGGGACCTTAATGAAAAAAACAAATCTAGCAACTGTAGGAACTGGAACTTCAATTTATGGTTTTCATATGTTAAATAATGTACGATAAAACGCAAGATTAACAGAAGCTTTTGCGTCGGCTTCAGTACTCTGTAACTGCTCAATAGCGAAAGACATCAGGATTCCGTGAGCTACACTCAATGATACATCTAAAGCGGACAAGAATTATTGTATTAAACACCACTCTGACATATGCCACTTTTCTTTGAGCAAGATTCTTGCTCGACCCTCGTAAATGTACCAACCATTTCACGTCAACTGTGAATTCATATATCACCTCTGTTCCCTTGATATACTCTAAGGTTTACAGAACTGCGGCGTGTGTATTTGATGTAGAGTTATGGATTTGTAAACTTTGCGGCTACATTTTTTTATTCCTCCCTGATTTACGGCAATCTTTGTAAGAAATCTGAGGCCTGCATCCTGCTACCAAAAGCCGGTATAATTTAGTTTTATCCCTCAAATGTGGGAAACATCATTCAAATTAGCAGAGTGGTTGTCTGATTAGCTAACTTCTGCGTTTTACATTTATTGGAATTATAAAGGTAGACCTGGCTTCACTCCAAATCTCCATCTTAACAGCGTAAAGCAACAGTAAAACACAGGGAGAGATTAGACGCAATAAATGGTGTTAAGAAGACCGATGGAATGTCCTAACTGCGATGGAATTGAAAGTAGAGTTGTGCGAGGGGCAGCTTCGGAATTGTTATAGGTTAGGATTACGGAAAGCGAATCACTTGAAATTATAGTACCAAGCTGAAAACAATTTCAGTTGTTAAAGGATCTTGAATGCCTGATCTAAGATTCCCTCAGATGGTCTATGTCCAGCAACTGTTTTTCTTGCTTATTGACCCTCAGCGCATAGTACTCAGCCTTCCCTTGTATTCAAAAGCTATCGTATTGCAAATGCGTCCATTGAACAATAATTTCCGAACGAGTGCTTTATTCCTGCACTTATCGTGTCCACATAGGGTGGATTTTTCTGCATATATACGAGCGGGGATAATGGACTCCCTAAAATATGACGCGAGCTCTTATCCAACTCAGAAATTATCCTTTCGTATTGTAAACTAGTTAGGTTGTAATCAGGTGCAGAAGCTATGCGGATCCGTCCATTTAGCGAATACTGAGCATTTTATTTTTATCTGCTATGATCTCCAAGCGTGGCCAATGCAATTCGCCCGTGGCTACTGGCAGCATGGTTGTGCTCTGACATCCGGCAAATCTAAATGATAGCCCGCAATTCCACAACTTATGTCTCCGAATGTATAAATAGAAACGCAACGCTCTAAATGTCAGGATCGTACCGACGCCGTGGTCGCTCTGCCCATAGCTTACCGCATTTCACCTGAGGGATAAGCAATATCAACAACTCGATTTGGAGGAGCTGGTTCATCTTGAACGTCTATTGAAGCAGCGCGATAGGACGAGGACAAGAAAACAAGTACAACAGGACAGTGCTAGTCCTGCTGCTGCTCTTTCCCTGTTGTACTTTTCCCGTCGCATGATTTCAATATATACTTTGGATAAACGATATTCAGCATTCGATTGCCGTAGGAATAAGCAATGAGTTCTTATCCATTCTTTTCCACGTGAGACAGGAGGTGACAAGGAGCTGTGAATTCTGATGCTATCTCACGCTTCTAAAAACATTGGCTAGGCTGATTGCAGGTGCTTTTTCCAGGATTGTTTCTTTATTAAAGCGTGTATTTCTCTCTCTCTCTCTCTCTCTCTCTGTCATTTATTAAGGAACATACATTTTTGAGCGAGTGATTGTTTCGCCAGTTGATAAGGAGTGAGGTTACTCAAAGGCAGGCGTGCAAACATGTACACGAGGTCCGCAAAGAACAACACGAACGTCGTGCTGTGTTGTCCTTTCCGGCCATGTTGTGTTGTCCTTTAAGGTCATTCAGCGGTCCTTTTCGTTCGTTGTGTCCGTGATTGCCCGTCTGTATTTTAGTAACAGAAAGTACGTCTTCTTTACGAACTTTTTTTCTTCATTCATAAAAATTAGTATTGTGTTTAAAAGGTACGCAATAGAATTAAACTGAATTTTGAAACGTCTCTTAATGAATGAGATGGACTTTCAGTGACGCGTGCATAGTTGTCGCTCGCGAGCAAACGCACCGTTTTCCCATGAGGAATTCTGGTGGAACCCGAGTCACACGTGAGCGGTTCGTATTCACCTGTGTCGTATGCGTCTGTATTTTTGAGTGTGTAGTGCTCAAGATCTCAACTGGACTCGACGATGCGAGCGTGTGAAACTCGAGCAGTCCGTCACAACGAAGTATCGGCTGAAGCTGTAGATGCTCGTACCTTACAGCATACGTGGTACATTCGCGTATTGTGCCCTTTTCGCATATGGTATGTCAACAATAATGGTGCCGTGATTGTAGGGAAGAAGTACATTTATTCAAAGAAGAAGTATGCGCGGGACAGCCCGAACAATGCGTCTGGGTATATAGCTCAAGGCCATCTATGCTAGTAATTACATTTTTAAGGCCAAAACGGCAATAAGCAGTGTAATAAATCGCATGTACATAAATGCACATTCGCAGAACAGAATTAGGAAGGCTGCTTTTTAACAGCCTAAAAGACAATTCTAAAATAAGCCTAAAACAGGGCTGTTTCATTGAAAAGCATATGTGCACGAGATATTGTATTGTGTAGAAGAGAGAGAGAGAGAGAAAGAGAGAGAGCAGCTTTGACACTCAACCTCAATCTGGAGTCAAGACAGTGACAAACAATAACGTTATAAACTGACTATGATTGCAGACAACATTGTTTCGTGCTTACTTTCTATAGTGTTTACCGCGTGAAAGAATGCAGATTTGTTTGTTAGTCAGTTTCCGGCTCATCAGGGCCACTCGGTCAGCCCCAGTGGCTGCAATCCTAACGAGCAAGCTCACTCTGCTGTGCGAGATCTGACATGCCGCGCATCAGATCAGGAACTGCTCCAGGATGACTGCGGCTCCTACAAAGACCCACTTACTACTTTTCACGACATCACCTCACATTATAGGGACGGCAGGAGGTTTTTTCCTCCCCCCCATCAGAAGCTCAACCGAGCTCAGGCAGTCACATTAAGAATGATTTAAGCTAAATCTTATCCCACACCTTTTGTGCTTAACAAAATTGACTGGGATTTTCCCGCGGAATGTAAAAGTTGTGGACACACTCCGTGTCTATTTGATCACATGTTCTGGCTGTGCCCCAACCAAAGGGCTTCGGATCTCAACAGTGAGGAGGACTGGAGTGGGCGCATATCCCGCGAAGTCCTCCAAGATCAACTCCTGGCCTTCCGGAGAGCTCACGACATCGGGAAAGCCTTTGGCCTACCGGTGCCTACGTGGGCGGAGCCACCGACTTAGCCTGGGGGCTTGTGCCCTAGGACCCTAGTTTCTCTGGACTAACATAAAGTTCTTGCCATGCCATGCCAGGGCTAATCTTTGTCGCATCTCACTGGCTGTCCCTAAGAGGAAGCATTAGCTCGGGAGCTACTATCTAAAAAACATGGAAACTGAGAAATAGTTTTTGGCAACCACTAAACCGATTTGATTCGGCTTGTCGTATATAAATGAACAAGTGAAAATTTAATCACTGCAAGAAGTAAATTATCAATTTATGCCATGCTTTTCTAAAAAAGAAAGCCTGAAAATTGCAAAATCACTAAAAGATCAAATATAAAGTTTGATACTCTGTAACTAAGCTATATATTATTGCACACAAATTGTGGAAACTGCACCTAATAATAATGGCGTGGAGATACTGGTATAATGTACACTGCTCTCTAATATAATGCACTAATTGGCGAGCATGACTTATAGAAAACTCTCGTAAACGTTGTAATAATTTCATGTAACCTGAACAATCGTATATCAAGTTGTCCGCTATGCACTTTAGAAAACTGTGTTATGTGTTTTTGGAGAAGAATCACGGATTTGTGAACCTCGTCTTTCAAGTTTTTTTTAACTTGCGGAATTTCGGCAATTTTTGTATGATACGATATATCTTAAGTCATATTTCTGCTTTCGGAGTTGCCAGAATTTAAGAATCTTCTCTCGAATGGAACAAGCTTCACTCAGATAATTCCAGCGGTTGTTTCACAAATGTGTTTCTGCGTTTCATGAGTAATTCAATAAGGAAATTGGAGTTGCGATCGAGGTAAAGCTTCCTCTTAACTCTGTTTTCGCTATTACTCCAGTCATGAACCAGCCAGTGTGAGTACCACTTTAACAATTCCGCTTTCGATTCACAAATGCCTGCTCGTACGTGACTCTGGTCAGTCGGTCTTTTCTAGGACCCATTCGGGATCCTGAATTGCCAGAACACGGACAACTTGCAGCTGTACTTCAATAGACGTGACGTCGTCGAAGCTTTGCACGTTGAACAATCTCCCCATATGTGGCTGCCGTGCAGGTGAGTCCATTTTGAGGGTTCGCAGTCATGTAGAGGGCGGAGGCGCCAGCACTGTCACTGTGTCACGTGGCACACCCATGACGCGAATCGCAAGATCTGAGGAGAAGTCAGTCCGATAAACGATATTCAAGAAAATTTAACGGAGCTTCCGCCAGGAGGAACGTCGTTTAGAAGAAAATGTACTACATTTGCTTGCACACTTTTAAACAGGTTCTAACATACGTTATACAAATTCTATTCGATTTGATGATAATGCGAAGAATATACTCATTTTTGGGCGGGAGTGACGGTCGTGAATTCTATAGGGCAACAGGCAAATCCTACAAAAACTGTTTTGTTTCTGCAATACAGTAAAACAGGTCTCTATACAGCGCAGTTCAGGCATACGGGAATTAAATTTGAGTTAAAATTCTCGTACAATTTTTGTGGCCTTTAGATATTTGCTGACATCATTCTTCGAGGCAAGCTGCCGAATTAAGGAAGGCATCGGATGAAGTGACATTGTGCTTGTAGAAGGTTCTATAGTCTATGCTCCGCACTTTGATAATCCAGGACAAGGAATTAAAATGGTATAGTACAGATGCAACTTTCCAACAATGCTTGCATATTGTTCTTCTTGGATTCTTTGTTAACAGTTTCGTATTGATGCATTCGAAAAACCTCCAATGCATTTGCGTCTTACAGGGAGAAGAATGGTACTGCACATTAATTATATCCCATAGATGGCAGTAAATAAATATCCGAGTTGCGGACGACGGATATTGAGATAGACATGCTGTCATTTGGTCGTGGTTTTCGTAACGAGGCAGTGAACGCATGATTTTGAAACGTCAGCTTGGCACTTGGGCATCAGTGATAGATAACACGCGATGAAGTATGTAAAGGCTTGGCAAACAGGATGCGCCTGAGCCTAATGTCCTTAAAGACCCTATCAAAGAGTAACAGCCGCGCGATTAGGTATGACAAGAAGTACCGATATGAATGTCTTATTGTTGTGGACCAAAGGCTAAATTATTTGATTCGGTGCTGCACCATACAGCGTACACCTAAACGTTGATTAGTGACGAACATAAGCTTCAGTAAGTGGAGGTTTATCACCTTAGTTTCACGGACGCGGCCGCTATGCCATTAATTGAGCCTGCAATCTTACGCCAAAAAAGTACGCCATCTGCCATGTAGCCATCACCAGCAATAAAAAATGAAATGAACTGCTCCATCAATAATATAGGGTTTCTCTCATTGGTTTCTTAAAATGTTTGTGTTTTTTTCTTGGCACAGCATGAGCTATAAGTTTGAGAAGAAATGTGTGCCTATAGCAAGTGCGTACGGATATGTTCTCAGAACGACCCCCTTGCTTCGTGCTGCCTTACAGTGAAACCCTAAACTACACCCAGCAGTACCTGACTATGCGTGAAGTGGTGCAACAACTGGCCGAATCTGGGCGTCTCAGAGGCCTCGTTTATCACGGTGACGTGGACATGGCGTCCCCGTTTCTCGGGGGTGACTGGTTCGTACGCAGCTTGGGATACGAGGTAAAGTTTTCTCCACAAAAACAAGAAAGAAGTGAAAGAAAGTCTTTTTTTCTACGTGTAGCAGGAGTAGTTTGTGAGGTGAAAATCTCCGCGTTGTGGACATAATGTGCCTTTTAAACGGTTAATGCACACAGGCAACGTCACAGTAGTCATCTGCAATGGTTTACGGGAACTCGCGTAATGCGAAGGTTGTCGGTTCGTATGTTCTCAGGGGTCTCTATATTCCCCTCATCGTCCTTCATTTCATAGCGAGCGTCTCAAATCCGGCAGGTTTGATGCCTTCAGGTAGCATACCAAGGCTTATTGGTCAACTGCCTGCTCATAAAATAAGGTCGCATTCTACGCGCAAAAAATGTAACAAATTGCATTTTTTGAGCTTTCCTCTCAATCTTTTAGTCGGGTAGAGTGGTACCATAGGCCAGCAGGGGATATATACATCCCACTCCCAAAGTGGACTACGAATGTTTTACTGTACCTGTGAGCAGCTCTGTTGAAGTGAAGACAGGAGTGAATTCTTCGCCCATCCTTTTTAAAACGCATCCTTCTCCCTGCCCTTCAGCTCTCTGCGTCTTGTAACAGAAGTCTAGCCTTCAAACGCTCTTACGATGAAGCTTTAGCTCGGAATCTCTTATCGGAATACACGGGGACGGATAACTTTTTTCTCTGCAAACACTGCACCGAATTTGATGAAATTTGTTGCATTTAAAATAAACAGTTAGTCTAAAGCGACCGCAGGAAGCGAGTTTTGTTAATTATGACGTCAGCAGTCTTAACCAAAAATGTTTGAAATTCGAAAATTGAAAAACAAGACAAGTATGAACAAGTATGAAGTATAAGACCATCTAACTCGAGAATGAAAAACGATATCACTATTCCGTAAACTGTACTGAATGACATATCTGGGGCGAAAAGAACTGATGTAACATACATCGCGCTAAAATATACCACCAGTGTCTGAGTAGGACCTTTACAAAAGTCTCGTAAAGGTTGGAACAATGTTACGAAAGCTGTAAATTCATATATCGAATTCGCCCGCTTTAGGTACTCTGACCGACGACCCTTACAGGAATTCGGTCTCTCTTTGGTTTAGAGTTACAAATTTGCAAATTTCTTGCTTCTACGTTAATGCGATAGGAACGATATGGACACTCCAAGCGCATTTCCGCCGTTGGTGTGGGTGTCGCCGTCACCGCGAGGTTCCGTGTAAAGTACAAGGACAATAACACCGTTCCCGCGCCCCCTTGGCCGTCTGTGAGTGAAGGCGCGCGAGTGGAGCCACCGTCACGGCTCTATCTCGCCCGCGTGAAAGCGAGGAAAGCGGGGAGGATGCGTGTAGTCTTCCGTCGTGCGCGAGGCACCGAATGTTCCGAGGCGCCGGGGTGGGAGAAAGGAGTAGAGGGGGGGGGGGGGTGCGGCGTTCTTCTCCGGCTGCAAGTGTGCATGTGGCGGCTGCGCGAGGTGACACGGCCATAACTTGAGAGCAATCTGCGCTGGGGGCAGATTGTAGCTGCGTCGGAGGCTCGTAGCTTTTGCGCGCTGCGTGTTGTCGGCGCTCACGCGGCGATGAAGCGATAGACAGTACGAATGACACTTCGCTCGCTGCTGCTGCCGCGTTTCGTCACGCCAACGTCGACACCGAGTTTCTGCGATCATCGAGTCAGATGTTTTCATGTTTGCTTGTGCGCGCGCGACACCGTGCTTGGTAATCTAGTTCTAAAGTTTATGAACAGGGATAAGGTGCCTCAGAAAGGCTGGCCAACTTTCCATAGAACGAATTATCTTCGTCATAGGCGGCCTTGTCATCCTCGGCATGTTAGTTTTAAAGGGTTAGTGCAGTGACGTCACGTGCAGTTGTCGGTGGCGGTTGGTTAACAAGGGGGAGGATTCAGAGATAATGAGTGCTGTCGCCTGATGTCTGTGAGCGTGGTTCCCAAGGCGAGGGGACAAAAGCAGGAGAGGGGGAAGGCGGAGAGAAAAGAAAAGAAAGAAAAGGAGAGAAAAAAAGAAGGGGGGCATGCGAAGGCGTTGTGGAAGCGAGAGGTTAGGGAGCATTCAGGGGCGTCGTTGGCGGCATGTTTTTGTGGCTTTAGAAGAACCGGTCATGCGGTCAGTGCACGAGTAACATAAGAAACCCGAGTTGAAAGAGTGACTTTAGTAGCATACCAGCGATGCGTCGAGTAATTTTGAAGTAGTTAAGATGGCGACAAGGAGTCTGGGGTGCAATGTATAGGCCAACTGGAAGGCAGCGGCATGGTCTTTCAAGGGACCAGTAGCTCAAAGTAGGTGTCGTTACGGCGGTATACAGAAATAGCGATACGCGGGAGGGGGGGGGGGGGGGGGGAGGGTGGCTGAGGCGCCGAAAAAGGTAAACTGACGTCTGGGCCTTTGTAATGTGTTGGTGAGGGTGTTTCAAAAAATATATAATAAAAACGGACAAAAAGGAAAAGAGAGAGGGGGGAACCGCAACCGGAATAACAAATAGGAGGCTGACGCGCGCAGAAACGGGTGGGGGCAGGTGTACATAGGAAAAGGGGGTCGTGCAGTTGATATAAACGTGAAAACATGAAATGGTATACCAAATTGAGTAGCAGGCAGGAATAAATTTTCGAAATGGAGGAATAGGTGAGGTTAAGAATTAAGGTTAACTGCTGGAATAATGTGTTTTGTGCCTTGGTTGATGATATGAGAATTTCAAATTTAAGTTAGTGCTTTTAAATATTCTAAGCTGCCACGTGCCAAATTAATTCCCGTCGTGTGTAAGCAATTAAACATGTGTATGAGGTATGATTCCGCATACTTGATTTCGCGAGGGGAACGGAAATTTGAAGAATATAGAGCCTTGCTTTGTCGAATATAGGACCATGTCCATTAGTGGCTGGCTACTGTTTTAGGTAAAGTGTGTTTTGTGTCCGCGCGGTGACCGTTGAGTCTTCTATGAATTTGTTGTCCAGTTACGCACACAAGGTAATTACGCACACAAGGTAACTTCGGGATTTACCTGCCCATCAAGCAACGTAGTCTACTGTCTAGAATGGGCTGCTTGTAGCAAACAATACATAGGTGAGACTTATCGCGGAGCTATTAACTTGGCGTAGTGAGCTAGCGGCCACAGAACTATGAATACAAAAGAGAAAACTTTGTAAAAACAACGGTTTCCAGTGCACGTCCAGTGCTCGGCGATTGAAACGCGATACTCTCACAGCATGGCGGCCGCTTCGTTTTTTGGCGCCACCGTTGTTTGCTGGGAGATGGCTTAGTGGACCGAGTGCCGTCACGATGCATCGAAGCGAGTCTCGCTTTTAGCGTGTCCCAAAAGATGCATCAGCTGTGTGTCCCCAGCACCCACCTGTGGCGAAGTACAGGCCACCATGCTGTAAGAGTATCCCGCTTCAGTCGATGAGCATTACCTTCGCAACCTTCGCATTATAAAGCGTTGAAGTATTACTTTCATTTATTTATATGTGACTTTGGCTTGCGCGTCTCATTTTTTTTCTTTGGCAGTCCACATCTCTATACAAAATGTGGCACGCTGGATCCATTATCGCTGGCTTCGTGCAGACCTTCGCCAAGGACATCACTTTCGCCACCGTGAAGGTAGATTTTTTTTTTTTTACAATGTATTATATTGGCGCAGTGATTGAAACGTGTTGGGAGTTGTGTCGATCAGGTCCTATGGTACCTAGCGAGGCTGGAGCGCCCAAAGAAAAGCCGTCATTCGCAGCTGTGTTGCGAATGACACAGCCTAACAAGAAGCAGTTAAGGAATTCTGCTATCGCTAATATTCCTAGCACTCAGGCTTCACGAAAACGCCGACGATGTCTTGTGTGGCAGGGTGGTAAACGCAGGCGTAGGCAGCTACACTATGCGTGGCAATGTGGTGAGGATAATAGGCGGTTGTGCCTTAGAAAATCACAAAATAGAAAATGAAGATGAGCTGTGTTAGTAAATTACGCCCCTACAATACCAGAAAAGAGACAGTCATGGTAGGAGAAGGCTAGCTAACGCAGGAAACACTCAAAGACCATTGATGGCACCATCTTGAAGTTTTCGCACCAGACTCGGCGTCATGTCATGAATTTCAGGCGCGTACGGTCGGGCCTACTAATATTTCATGGAAAAAAATTTGATTTCTTTATATTGTGAAAGAGCCAAAGAATGAACTCGACAGCTTTCGCAAACTTCATTGCTACACAACGAAGAAATGTGGGAAAAGATTTTTAAATTATTGACGTCACACGGAGTTACAGGCGCTGGGATCATTCTGGGATCATTCTGGGATTCTGCGACGATCAGTTTCGGCGATTCTGTCGCCTTGGCTACGCCTTTGCCATTGGCACGCGCTGATTGGCTGTAACAGCAAAATCAGATGAGCTGATTGGCTGGTTGCGCAATGCGTCACCTGATTTTTCACAACGAGCCAATCAGCGTGCACCTGATGGCGATACTATCGCCGAGGCGGCACTGTCACCGAAAGTAATCGTCGCAAAATACGTTCCAAGGTTCAGCGCTTTTTTGTGCTTTGTTAATCAAGCTGTTACGGGAAAACTAACGAAAACGAAGATTTGAAAGTATAATCTTATAAACTAGTCCCTTTAAATGTCTTTTCGGTATTCACTACTATATTATACAGTTTCTTGTACTGATGAGCTACATACTTGGGCAGGCAGATTCTAGAGAACTTCTACAGAACTTCTACAGAAAGCGACGACGTGCTTTAGACGAAAAACGGCGACACTCCACGGCCGCCATAATCCACCGGTAATCTTTCAGCCTCTTTAAGCTTGTAAATAAAAAAAAAATACGAGAAGATTTTGTGAGGAGATTTTGTGCTCTGTGAAAGGGAGGTAGAAATCCAGGTTTGTAGTCTCCTTTTGGAGGTCCCGTGTCAGTTGAAGCGTTTAAATTTAAAGCACCTTGCGCTTTATACCATATTGAGACAAGGTGATTCCTGGCATTTGCAATTTTGAGATCAAATTGATTGTTCTTTTCGATACAGCTTAGAAAAATCCCTAAACAAACGCACTTTTCCCTTTCATTGTATATTAGTTTCTTAGGAGAAAGGGTGGGGGCACGTGTTTGTACTTTCTATGATGAGGGGTTATATTACATAGCGTGGGGCGGACTTTTTCTGTACACCAGAATCTGCATTGAGCCTTGTATTAACCTGCCGCTGGAGGTCGTGTAAGATTGCTGACAATCTTTTATATATTAGTATACGTGATGTTACGCTGCACTTCATGCATTTATGCAAGCGTCATTTGTCCGAGATGGCGCCGATTTACAAGTCCAGAATAAATAGTAATGTTTCACATTTCTTAACGCGATAGCGCTAAGGGCCCAGCGTCGCAGGAAATCCGGTGTCGGCGTCGGTGTCCGTTAGCGAAAATTTCCGCATATATCTAGATACGTGTATACTCCACGCCTTGCTATATGACATGCGGTATATGGGGGTTATATTGCCACAACATTATATCACTAAAATTGCTCACACGTTGTCTTACATTCTTCACAAGGTTATTTCTCGGTATTTTGAGAATGACAGCCCGCAAACAATTGTCACGAAACAAAACACCGGCAGCGCCTGTCTTTCATATTAAATCTTCTCAGACTGAAATATTAGAAGCGAAAAACAACAACAGAAACCTGAAGATGATACAAGTTTTTGGCGCGGCTGTGCACGACCTCCGGGACCAGCGCACGCAAGAGGCCGCGTTCCTACCACAAAGCTCGCCTCCGTGCATAGCGTTCGCCGCCAGTGTTTCAGGGTAAACATAATGGCTACATATGCTGTAGTTGCCGGGAAGCGTGAGAAGCAGTCAGACATCTTTGAATGCTATCGCGTTCCAATATTAAAGGCGAAGATTAAGCATCTTTGCAACAATGGACAGGGAAGAACCTTCTTACAGACTGGTATGGTATCAGGGTGCTTTTAGAGGACAGACACTACTTTAAAAAACTTGGAGGACGCTTAAGCTTCGCCTTCAAGAGTGGAACGCGATAGCGTTATCGCACCGCGTTCGCACCGCGTTCGCACCGCCCACTCATTCGCTCGGCATGGTCTTGAGTCGCACAAAGACAAAACCTGCGCCTGAGCAAGCGGAACGAACCAGGGAGAAACGATCTACGCGAGCCAAACGTCGTGATCGGCACGGACAGTCGGGCCGCGACGCGCCTTGAAGGCGGACGCGATCATGGGGCTGACGCCTCGATGGGATCGTCCTCTATCTTGCTTGGGAGCGCCACGCATACGCATGACTCCTCGCCAGCTGCACGGCACACATCGCACGGGACGCTTTCCCATCAGACGCGCTACGGCGCAGCGATCACGTCAGAGGCGTCCCGCATCGGACGCTGCACCTAGGAATCGCGCTGTGAGCGGAAAGAGGAGCCGCGTCGCTTAAACACAATGGTTCGAGTGACGCACGCTGGAAGTTGGAAGGGGAGAGAGCGAGAAAACTTATTAAACGCAAGGGTATTGGGCATCCTCGCACCGGTCACCGCACGGCGCCAATGCGTTCAAACGAGACGAAGGGGAGAAGCATGCGAGTCGCACGCCAGCTGTCGGGGCAGCGCCGTACATTGCGAGGAGGGGGTCTTCCGTATTTGTCGCAAGATGGCTCTGCGTGTGCGCCAAGCGCAGAAGAAATGTATTGGAAACGTACTTCGCAACGCGTTTAACTGCGACTTCTGTAATTTACATGCTCACAACAACCGGTATACACCGCAGTATAACTTTCTACGGCACGTTTCTAAGGCAACACCGCATTCACTAGAGGCGCTTTTGTCCCGCTTTGTGTCATCGAACTCATGGCTGAGTGTAAAAAAATTAACGAATTGCCTCCGTCTTATGCAAGATCACACATTGTCTTAATCCCCAAAACTGACGAAGCAGAGAAGTCACGACAAGTAACAGCGTACCGGCTAATTGCACTCACAAATGTGGATTACAAAATTTATATGAAAGTTTTAGCGCGAAGATTACAATCAGTAATCCAGGAAATCGTTGGACCGCATCAAACGTGCGGGATCGAGGGACGATCCATTACGACTAATATTCACACAGCACGATGCGTGCTGTAGTGCTGTGATATTACAAATAGCCGCGTGGCCATCTTGCAACTAGACCTTGAAAAAGCTTTCGACTGTGTCGCGCATGAAATTTTGCTTTGCATACTAGACCATGTTAATGTTGGTTCTGTTATTCGCGAGGGAGTCGCCCTGGCGTATGGGAACTGCACGACGAGATTGATTGTTAACCAGAGTCTGGGGGCCCCCATTAGCGTGCAGCGGTCGGTACGCCAGGGTTGTCCCCTTAGCCCTCTTTTGTTTTGCATCTGCACAGAGGCGATGTGCTTAAAGATTGCGAAAAAGAGACAATTCTTTGCTTTCGGTTGCAAGCAGCGGAAGTCAAGCTGTTGGCATATGCGGATGATGTGGCGGTTTTTTTCAACCAGTAGGGAAGGTGTATCTGAGGCTATTAAATGTGCAGAGAACTTCTCCCAAGTCACAGGCAGCAGAGTGAACTTAGCCAAATCGCTAGGGCTCTGGCACGGAGAATGGCAATCGACGCCCGACCGCTTTGCAAACGTGTCCTGGGTTACGACCCCAATGAAGTACTTGGGAGTACCTCTAGAATGCTATCTTGATAGCGCGACATATTGGACAGCGCAGACGCATGATACACGTGGAAAGGCGAAAAGGTGGAAAGGAACGAACTTATCGATTTTTGCTAGAGCCACCGTGTGCAATCTGTTATTTATTAGTAGGCTGTGGTATGTAACGCAGGTGTTACATTGTGCAAGGCTCAATGTACAGAAGCTACATCGAATTTTCGCCATTGTCGTATGGGCTGCGCAATGGGAAAGGTGCAGCCGAACGAATTTGTTCAGAGGAGTCAAGAATGGTGGTTTGGGCCTGGGACACCTTTTTTTGTGGCAGATTGTTAACAGGTTTCTTTTCCTTCGCGACGTCAGCGATCCTTTCTTGCGCACCGCATGCCAAGTAAGGCTCGGGCGCGTGTTGCCAGACTTTGTTGTTTCAACCGAAACACTCACGGGAGGCATTTTTGGATATTTCAGAGAAGTTGTCGCAAGTGTACCATTCCTTGCAACGAGGTTTTCAAATGAATATTTATCTACTGTCAAAAAGGAAAAATTGTACAAGGGTCTGTGTGACGTTGTTCTGCCGTAGCCCATGTACAGAGAGAGCCTTGTACAGTGGAGGCCCTGGTAGGGCCGTGTTATAAAGAGTAAAGAAAATACAAGTTGTACCAGGAGTTAAAATCTCTTTTTTAAGTTGCACACTGAAACGTTGCCAGTAAAAATGTTTTTGCAGGAAAAGTGGTTATTTCTTCCATGGGGATCTCACTGCCTTATATGCAAACAACCAGAAACGATAGATCTCGTTTTTCTTGATTGTTGGGGAGGGGCATTTTTTTGGGACGTACTACAAAAGAACGTTAAAGAAACAATTTCCCCTCGAACCTCATGGAGTACGGTATTTACCCATTACTAACGAGGATGGTTTTCCGTTTGATTTATTAATGTTAATTGCCTCCACAGTATTTGGCGCTCCCTGAATGGCAGGATACTATTGCGATCCCGACGCACGACCTACGCGAATTTATTTCCGTGAAACTGTGCATCGGTTTGTTGAGATTTTGAAGGCCGGTGGGGATACTCCCGAGTGGATGTCAAGGGTGGAGCCATTAATGGCTCTAAATGAATTTTAATGTGACGATGCCAGCCCCCTACCAGGCTGATTATGTCAATACGACGTGATCATTGCATCCTGTATATTTTGTTTTGTGTATTGCTATTGCTGTTCTTTCTTTGTCAAAGTCAGGCAATAAAGAAAAAAAAACCTCATGGCTGAGTGGTAGCGTCTCCGTCTCACACTCCGGAGACCCTGGTTCGATTCCCACCCAGCCCATCTTGTAGGTATTTATTTATGAATTGCCTGCCGCCATTTTTCGCTCACGATCAACGCCACCGACGCCGACGACACCGGCTTTTCTGCGACACGAGCTCTTTAACGCTGCCGTGTTAAAAGCACACTCTCCTAACATTGTATTATGCCTTTATTTATAGCCATTTAAGTTACTATATCAGTTCTTGGGATCTTACATATCGCTGTCATATAGCTGCCTTGCAGCACATCGAAAATAATGCCGTCCCTATCATCGCTTCGGCTGCTTATAACGCTCATGTTATCCCATCTTCACTGAGCTAAGTGTGCTCACAATAGATAAAATTATCCAGTAGAACCACAGCATCGTTATGTACCGCCTCCTTAGAAACCCACAATTACATTATATCATTGGCAGGAATAGTCTTGCCAATCCTAACAATACCAGGTTCTCTTTACAAAATAACCTTTCATTTGCAAAATCACGCAGCAACTATGGCGAACTAACTGTTGGTTTTGCTAGTGTGAAAATGTGGAATAATTTGTCTGCTCACGTGAAATCCTCACCTACATTATTGTCGTACCAACGTTCACTGAGAGCTTCTATTAATACCTTGTAAACTGCATCTCTTCTTTGAAGTATTTTTTATGTTGCTTATTATGTACATTTTTTATGTTGTGATGTGTTGCCATAAGTTTTATTGCTTTAATACTGTCGAAATTGTGTAATCCGTTTTTTGTTCATAACTGCAATTGACGCCTTTTTATTTATATATTATTATCTAACTAAGAACAAGAGGTCCCGCTGCAGTTTCTAACTGTGGGACCTCTTTCTGTATAACTTCTACTGCATATATGCACCACCAACGAATGAAGCAATAAATAAGAAACTTGAAACTTGAAACTGGAAACTTGGAATTCAGTTATACTCGGGTTACTAAGAACACATAATCGGAGCACAGGGATATCTTTTTTGACATGGTGATCAAAGAAATCAATTGACATTTGCAAATATCGGATGGAACTGCAGTGTTGCATTTGTTGCCTGAACTACTACTTCATCACTGCAGGGTGCCGGCCACATGGTTGCCATGGGCAAGCCTAAAGAATCTCTGCAGATGATGTCCAACTTTCTTTCAAGGAGCTCGTTCGAATAAAGAAAAATGCACTTTCAGTGGAAAAGATCAAAAAAGAAGAAGCGGAATAAAAAAAATTCACCGACGATCACCATAATCCCTAATGCGAAGTTTGAGCGCAGCTCCATACGTGTGTTCATTTCGTGGTTTATTTGCTGGCGCGGACAATCTGTCTCGTGCGGCACGTTGCAGACGGACGGAAGTGTTGCAAAACAAGTAACAATCAAGCACAACGAAAATCTGCTGGGCGGGTCAAGCCAGCCGGCTATTTATACATGACTCGCCGAAGGTTTCAGAGTAATCGCTTGTGCCTGCGTGATTTTCAGAAAGTAGAAATTCAGATTTTCAGAAAGTACAAAAGTCCAGATTGCAAAAAGCTTCGGTGATTAGAATACAGAACTATCGATAACACTCGAGAGAATACTGATACATGCAGGCGTGAACTTGTCTGATCTCGTATTGAACTTGCCCTTTCAAAAGCTACCAGCTGCGGCGGCACAGTGGCTGTAGCCCTGTATTCGTGATCGCTATGTCGCGGGTGCGATCCCCAGTCGTGAAGGCTGCGTTTTAGTCCGAACGCTCGCGTATCGCGCTTTGGGCACACTTCGAAGAACCTCCAGATTGTCTTAAGTTAATCTGGAGCACCCGACAACGACGTTTCTCATAATCCGCGTGTTGCTATGGGCCGTTAAGCGTCATCAGATCTCCCCCGAAAAGCTCGTCGCGCTTGCGTCTCCCACCTGGTGTCGCATTCAAGACGGTATTCAAGTATGCACGAATACATAAGGATTCCTTATCGTAGACTCTGTTTCATTCTTAGGGACTACCGCTCGCGATGGGCGCAACCTAGTTACACTATGTGTCGGTACTGCATATGTAATCTCGAGGCGAGGAAGTAAATATGAACAAAATGAAATCGCGACATTATCCTTGTCCCAGCGCCCGACATTTTCCAAATGTCACACAAGATGTCACTCAATAATGAACAGCGCTATATGCCACACACAGACCTGTCTCGCAACAAGCGGAGAAACTAAAAAAAATGAATAAGAGAATTGAACTCGCTTTCATGGAGAAGGCATGCGTCAGCCTAGTCGGAGCCTTTCTTTTCCTATAAGGTGTGGACCGCAGCGTCGATTCAACTTTGAGGCTTCACGAAATGACAGTGTGTCCAACCTAAAGCCAAAGGGTAAGAAAAGCACAGTTCTTTATATATATGTATGGGACAAGTTTGTGGTGTTAGGACGCCGATGAAAATGTAGCCTTTTGTCGTTGCACACGATACGCCTAGAAGACGATCCCTGTTCTTATGTTCTGCTGCGTCCTGAAGGTTACAATAAGGGGCTTGTTCCTTGAAAGCGGCACTATAGCTCTTGATATTTTGCAGTTGCTGAATTGAAGCCTCGAAGAGCTCAAGGGAGGCTCACTAGCAGGATATGAGACCAGCACATGTTTCGCATGTCCCTCCCCAAGCTTGTGGAAAAGCGCACTGAAATTGCAGTCCGTATTCAATTCACTTCAGCTTTATTCAACATCTGACAGATGTTTGGAGTACGGACAAAAAGCCTGAAAAGGCTTGACTGGGTCCGTGGACCACAGCGTGGCGTGCAATGGCGTCAATGCCACAGACGTAGAGAAGAAAATCAATCCGCAGGAAATGCAAGAACTTCAGAAAATACAAAAACAATGCAAACAACAGGCAAATATGTGCATAAAGAAAATCCATAAATGTACAAGAACATTGTGGGAAATTCACTGGATCAGAGACGAGAAAACAATAATACAGAAAATACAAGTAGCGTTTCGACAAAAAATAAAATGGAAAGTTATACACATATGTTGCGTAGCTGATTCAAAGGGATCAATTCTATATCCGTGCCATTTTTGGCCAACTCATTTAGCAAGGTTGGTAATGTGTACCTTAGCATTTGCTTACCGTAGGTCGTGCGGCATCTATGAACTTTCCATGTTTCGGGATAGCGTGTGTTGTATGGAGGGGAATGTTTTTTTGCAACCTCGCCAGTGATTTCAGAGGGTAATTTTTCTTGTTTGTTTCCAGCTTATCTTGTCGAAGTAGTCTGAAATTGTACATACGTTGTACGTTAACAAGATTGAGCTTGTTGAATATGTCCTCTGTCTGGCTTAGGCAAGAAGCTTTAAAAACGAGGCGTATTGCACGCTTCTGAAGCGAAAGAAGTTTCTTCATATTTTCTCTAGTTGTTGTTCCCCAACCTAGTGCACCATAGTTTAGCGTAAAAGAGAATAGAGCGTTGTACAAAATATTGGTAATAGAAAGAGGGAACATAAAGCAATGTCGACACATGATGCCGATTACTTTGGACAGTATTTTTTTTTCGTCAGCTAATTGATGTGAGCATTCCAGGACAAATTATTGGAGAAAAAAAAGAAGCCAAAAACCTTCTTTCACGCAACGTGGAACAAAACTGTGCGGTTCTTTTCTTTGGCAGCAGACAGTGTTACACAAGGACGCACAACAAAAGTACACGGTATGCCCTACTTAGCGCTGTTAGCTCCCAGTACCAACTAGCTCACTTAGCCGCATTAAAGCCACCGGGAACGCCAATGTGTTTCCTGGCCCATTTCTGGATTGAACACGTTGACTCTTTTGGTAATCACGACCTTTACACATAACAGGGCAGTGCGAAAGGAAAAAACAAGGAGAAGAAAGGTTCGTACGGAGGACGCACGCAAAATGCGCTCGTCCTGTGTACCTACCTCTCCTTGTCGTTTTTTTTTTTTTTTTTTGCAGTGCACTGTTACGCGTCTAAGGCTGCATCAAACAGCCCAAACAAGAGGTTTGCACTAAGATGACATGCGTTGAGAAGTAACGGACTTTCATTCGGCAACTGTGAAACGAGCCACGGGTAAATACATAATTGGCTGTTTGCCAAATATTTAGTTACCACTAATACCCTATTTCTGGTTTCTGCTGGCCTTAAAAGAAAGGCTCCACAACGCTATGCGGCGGTGTCCACGTGTAAAGCCCGCTCGAGTATTCTTTAAGTGAAGCCGTACAGATTCACTGAAATGTTCGCGTGAAACAGTGACGACTGGCTGACAGCGATGTGAAAATACATAAGCCAATAGTCAAAGACGACAAATGTTTCAGGACTTCCACGACACGTGCGATTTCCAGAGGTCATCAGAGATGACGAAACATTTCGAACAGCAGCAAATGACAATGGCTAAAAGTCATACACCATGCTTCGTAAGATCGCTACAGTGCGCTCAAGAGACAGCTTGATACGAAGGCACGGGAAATTTCTTTATGTTCACGTTATTCATACGCGAAATGACAGACGCTTGAGCAAGCCATCACTGTCATTATCAAAATTCGATACATGGGCCTGGGAACGAACGCGAAGTAATACTTGTCACAGGTTTCAATTCAACTCAAGCTTACTAAATACATTAGGAATCATACATAGTGGTGCATATAAAGAAGGAGGTCCCAAGCAAAATAGAAGTGAGGCGTGCAGACAGGACACAAGAGTAGAGAAGTGGACCGGCACGTGTACCCGATTGACACGTGGTGTTACCATTACTGAGCATGCGCAGATGAGTTTTGTGTCTTCTTTCTTTTTTCGCCTCAGTGCTCCCTTCAGTTGATAGTCGGGGTTCGTAATGTTCACTTCTCTACTCTT
This sequence comes from Dermacentor andersoni, assembly GCF_023375885.2. Taxonomy (NCBI): domain Eukaryota; kingdom Metazoa; phylum Arthropoda; class Arachnida; order Ixodida; family Ixodidae; genus Dermacentor; species Dermacentor andersoni. The sequence goes on along the minus strand of NC_092824.1, from coordinate 84,784,881 downwards.
GTGTCCTGTCTGCATGCCTCACTTCTATTTTGCATAATGAATCCTTACCAACTAGCTCAGCTTTCAGTCGTTCTGAGGTCCCAAGTACCACCGGGAAGTCCTTTTTGATTTTGGCTTTAGTTTTATTTTTTTCTTGTTTGGTAGAACCTCTGTACACCAATGAATAAGTTCTTCGCTCGCGCAGTTGAATTAAGCAGCTGTTAGTGCTTTGTATTCTCGCTCTTGCTGTATCCGGCTTTTGCGCTCTTCACGCACAGACACTCATACGATTATGAAGAGCACGGAATTCCGGTCGGTCTTTGGAGTGAATATCAGTGCATATATGTTGACCTGTCAGTGTCCGCGGTGCCTTGAAGCGTTTTTTATGTATGCGTGTGCGGATGAATCTGGTTCCCGCCTTTCTGTACTCCCCCCGACAATAATGCCTGTTCGGGCGCTGTAGGTATTGTAAGTAAATAAAGAAAAAGAAATAAGTCTTGAGAGGCCAATCGCGGGAACTCGTAGGACTCACAGTAAACGTCGATTCATCGATCTATCAATACAATGCAAAATGAAGGTACCTCGTATACAGGGGTGGCCAATTACTCCTGTTCTGCACCAAACGACGGCTCCTTATAATTGAAAAGCTAATATCACTTTTCCTAATATGCTACCGCCTTCTACTGCTTCATTTTCATTTAGCGACCACCCGCTTTCTTAAGGGATAACGAGTTATCTCTTCCGCACATTACAACTCCTGCCCAGTTTCACTTTTCTTATAAAAAGACACTGACCAAACAGCATCCCACATCGAGATATAGTAAAACCACTTGTTGGCATTTATTTATCTCCATGGCGAGTACATTCGTACACAAAACACTGAACTGATAGCTGAGTTTCACCCGCAAGGTGGAACATCGAGTGCGATAGCAAATTGGTAGACCGCTATACGAAACAAGGAAAGCAGTTTTATCGGCCGTATAAATTGGTAAACATTCGCTTACTAAATAAATCAGCAAGCACGGTGTCACGCGTGTACAAGAAAACATGAGCACATTTCGCTCGATGAGCGCCCGCACTCGCTGTCAAAACGGTGGAGTAAGAAAGCGTGGCAGCAGCAGCGAGCGAATTGACCTTCGTGGGGCCTCTCGCTTCAACGCGAACTAATTAAGCGGAGAGAACAGATAGCACATGGAGCCATTAGCCCTCGCTGCACCTTGACTCTGTACTCATCGCAGATCAATTGCAATATAGGGCCTAGGCGGTCACGCGCTGCCGCACCATACGCAGCCTTCGCCGGAGTAGAAGAGAATAGGAAGCAGGAATAGATGGAAAGACAAGGAGGTTGGCGACTGCTCAGACCGGCTGCAGTGTACAAATGCAGCGAAGCTTACCTTAATATTGGAATTATCTTTACTATTAATTATATTACTTCAAAAATATTTTTACACCAAACTCATGCGCACTTACACACAAGAAATAAATATTCTAGAGTACATCTTCAATCGGTGTGCCTCATTCAGGGAATTTCCAATTGTTGAGGAAATTTTGTATACATTCTCCATGATAACAAAAGGAAGAGTTTACCGTTAACAAATTGTAAACAAGGACATGGAAGGAATCACTTACACTTGATGTTTATTGGAAACTGCCACGTCCGCATAAACGTGTACATTACGCCATGTTGTCAAGGATATGCTCACAGTGTAGACGAATATCTAGCAAATACAATTGATGAAGGATGTCCATAATGGCAAATTTACTTTTTTCTGGGCAAAATTGATGTGTCACTGATGTACCCGTCAACATGCCGGCTATTGAAGTATGCATCTGGTATATCGAATGCGACAACGTTATAATGGAGCTTCCGAGTACCCATAATGTACTTAAGGGATGGCCTGCACGAACACTTCTCGGAGTGAACAGGCGTGTGATAAAGCGTTTTTTCTTTCGTGGCTAAATCATGCTCGTGTGCTCTATATTTAACAAATTTGTTCATCTGCTCGTTATATTTCTTGCCTCATCTCCTTCTGTCGTTTAAACTTCAGACGTTGCGAAATGTAACCGCTGTATCAATCTGATTAATTTTCCGATGGCCGTATGTGTTGAACTTTCATTCGCATCAAGACTTGTTTACCACCTGCTTAACTTGTGACCTTCTTGCACATGTTCTTGCTCACAACTGACTTTGATACATGCTACAACCTTTGCTGCGCTGAAAGTAAAAAAAAAAGAAGATTAAGTGCGCATTTCGCCCATAAATTACTTCAGCGGATTACACATTAGAGGCACGTTTCTTTAGCGGCGAAAGGAACGAAGATCTGCCCATTTTGACTAGGATTTATTCTCGGAGCAACCACTCTGTACTACTCGAGTAAGAGAATCTTCATGTTCTTTCTTTTTATTAGCATTTTGATTTTCCGTATGTTAGGTGTTGGGGACGTGCGTGTTTTTTCTTAACCGGCTGCTTTGAAGATTTTAGTGTCGAGCTGTTACTACACCGTTCACTTTGTTATATCCACATTATATTGCTAATAATACTTTCCCAGTCACCTGATCGATACTTCTGTTGTTGCACTGCTTACCTACTGCAATACACATGTTAGGAAAGAACAGAAAGAGGTAAAATGGATAAAGTATGACGAGATAAATGTGTCTACAATTTAGAGAAAGGAAATTAGCCAGGCTCTGGGCGAAAATTTTGTCAAGCAAGACCATCTCGCAGATCAAGACATTAGGAAAATGTTTCTCGAGTAGCACGTGCTAGCAGTCATGGATATCTGTTATTTGAACAACCACTGGGAAAGAACTGGATGTAATAAAGAGAAATAATTATTCGTTTGCGAGCTTGATGTGTTGTTATCTTCTATTATGTCAATCTTGTGGTGCGTATTTCAGATTTAGTACATCAAACATGCGCAAAATGTTCTTGGAAGCACTACTGCTTACTTGCCTTTTGAAACTCGGATATGGTCAGAAAAACAGTAACTACGAGATGAAGGTCGCCGTTGGAGTAGGAGTGAGTGGGAGTGAGTGTTTATGCTTTCCAAGTGTATTTTTTTTACGTTGACAATAAAATGTCTAGTAAATTCGTACCGAACCCAACGCGGAACTAGAAGAACGTGAATTTCAAATATGAAATCGAGTACCGAATAATTCCTCTTCCTAAATGTAGAAATTAAAATTCGGATTGGCTATGTGAAATATAGAATGCCGTTCATAAACATCCTACTGATTATTTCTGAAAACGCTCCAGAGGTGACCGAAGAAATTCATCTGTAATCTGTCTACGCAACGACATTGCTAAAGTATTGGACATGTAGTACCTGTCTAATTTGTCATGAACAGACGACTTCGTCCTGTCAAGCGACTCAAAAGATTCTAGAATGAGGAATTAAGGAAAACGAACAGATTCGGTTCGAGGAATGAAAGCAACTGCAGTGCGTTGCCTGCTGTCAAGATCTCGCCTTTACTCGCCATGTAAACCTCCCTGAAAAGGCTCGAGTGCGGTGCGTGTGCGGAAGTAAAGCGAGAAATTATTTTCAACATAGGAGGTGGTCTATTTTGAAGCAGCATCATATTACAGTGAGACCTTGACCAAGCATATTTTGATGATAGCTCATAGGCATATCAGGACAAGGATTCCTTTTTTATCGATCGATACGAAGATAGCTGTGTTTTTGAAGAAAAAAAAATTGTTACTTCATGGTGAAAGCTGTGCAAATATCCCGGTAAATTGTAACGATTTCAATAATCGCAGCTATTGAAATATATGGTGTCTGTGATTTCATTCCCTTCGTAGCCGATATGAACACAGATTTCTTCCCCTAGCTCTGGAAGCCAGTCTTCTCATTTCGGTGCATTTAGTAGCGCGATATCTCGGCAGTGAGTTTTCTTATCTTTCTAATTTACAAGCTTCAAGGTTGTGCGGTAAATGTGTGGTTAATTTTTGTTTTATTGTGTATTTTAAACAATCTTCTTGTACGCAGCTAGGCGAATCTGATGAGGCCAAATCACCCGTCTTAGTTTTTGATCGATGCTTTCCAGGGCATCCGACAGGGACGAGAGAAAAAAAGAGCGCGCGGATAGCTGTGCGTACATTTCTAAGCCACAGCAACAAAAGTCAAAGCTGAAGGTTTCTCGCCGTCTGTGAATGCCCGCAGCCGCTTGTGGCAGGAAAGCTGAAATATAAGCATCTTTTTTTTTTCAGGAAAGTGCCTTTACAGGGGCCACAATTTCTCAGGATTGCTGTTTGTAAATGAAAAATGTCAGATGTTATCCTGCTACTCGCGGAAAAAGGAAGTTCAGATATCACAGTAAGTCTCGCTATTTTCACTCGTGTACTGCCCCTTTAACTGACTGAAGATTCTGAGATGTGTTTCTCTGCCGGGAAACAAGATAGGGTCTTTTTTTGACATCCATCTCTTGCATGTGACTGAAAGTGACAGATAAATATTTTCATTCACATTGCGCACGAGATTGATGCATATCTTTTTCCACTTTTCACTGGAGCTCCACCATGCGGTATAGCTTAGAAATTAAGCGTGTTCCACAGGACTCCGTGACATAATTACGTTCATAATATCCGTTTAGTCTACCACAGTGGTTATGATACAACTTAGGACTGTTAAAGAGTGGATACATTATGTTTGTTTCAGCTGTGTCGCCTTTGATTAGTAACGCTCGCGGAATTGCAGACATCTGGGGCCATAGTTTCTTAGGGGGGAAAAAAATAAACGCTTCGTTATACTGCATGTTGAACACAGTTCCCTTTCTTCTTTGCGAAATAACAGTCAAATCATAAGCACTCGTTCAAACAGAATGTTTGAGCTTCTGCGGAACAAAGCCTCAGAAGAAAAACGTTATATGATAAAGCGCCAGACAGGGCTTTCAAAAAGCATCGCGGAGGTCGTTCGGCTACATGGATTTTGGCTGTGTTCACACTACGGTAGGCCTTTTAAGCTATACAGGGTCTGGCCCGAAAGTAATGTCAGTGAATTTATTGTGACGCGACTGTACGTCGGAGCGCGGTCTCACCGGTTGAAACTGGTAGTGGGGGAACCCAGCTAAGCAGTGCGCCGTCGCTCAGTGTGCTCCGAGCATATATAGGAGAGCGTACGACGGGCCTGTCCGTGAGAGTTGTTTTTTTATTTTTGTGCAAGTGAAAATGCAGCGCTCGTTAGAACAAAGATTTGCGATCAAGTTTTGCGTGAAACTTGGCAAGACCGTTGCGGAAACTGTTACTATGCTCAAGACTGTTTACAAAGAACATGCCCTGTCAGATCGGCAAATGTTTCGGTAGCACAAGGCCTTTTTGGAAGACCGGGAAGAGGTCGACGACGAGGACTGCGTCGAACGGCCAGCCACGACCACCACGGTTGACAATGTGACGCGAATGAGGGAACTGTTGAGCTCAGGCCGACGATTAAGTGTTCGTTTAATGGCCGACATGTTAAACATTCCGAAAACTGAAGTTCAAAAACTCGTTACAAAGGATTGCGGCAGGTGGAAGGCGTGCGCAAAAATGGTTCCAAAAGGGCTCAGTGACGACCAAAAGTCACGCCACGTTGAAACGTGGCAAGAAAACCTGGACATGTGGAAACGTGAGCGAACATTTTTGGACAACGTCATTACAGGTGACGATACTTGGGTATTTGAGTATGACCCGGACACCAAAAGGCAATCATCGGAGTAGCACACGCACTCGTTCCCTCGCCAGCAGAAAGCCAGGATGAGCAAATCAAAGATCAAGATTTTGCTCATCGTGTTTTGTTTTTTTTTTTACATCCACGGACTGGTTCATCACGAGTTTGTAGAAGCTGGAACCACTGTAAACTCCAAGTTTTATGAGGGATTTCTCAAAAGACTAAACATAGGTTTCATCGCTTCCGGCCGGACATCGCAGACAACTGGAAGTTACACCACGATAACGCGCCGGCACACAGTGCCTTCATCGTCACCGACTACCTGGTTAAAGCAGGGGTGTCAACTGTCCCCTAGCACCCGTACATGCCGTACTTGGCTCCCTCCGACTTTTTTTTGTTTCCACGCCTCAAAACACCCCTGAAAGGCAAGCATTTGGGACAGTGGACGGGATGAAAGCAGCTTGCACCGCAGCATTAAGGGTCATTCCGGAGGAGGACTACCGCAACGCATTCGAGAGCGGGAAGTCTCGCTGGAGCCGATGTATCGACGCATATGAAGAGTATTTTGAAGATTTTTAAACAATTGTAACGATAAATTCAACAAATGATTTTTAATGGCCTTACTGACATTACTTTCAGGACAGGCCCTGTGCTTTTGACTGGCGCCGATAAGGCTTCTTCCACGTCTCTTTGCCTTGGGGTGAACGCCTTATTTACATCGGATTTACCCACTGATTTCTGGTACCGGGATGAAACCGCAACACTGTCATGGCCCTGGCGCGTGTAAAGATTTAAGGATTCTCTTTTAATAAACAGAATGCATTGCCCCATGTCTGATAGTGGAATTCGAAGTGCGTTGCACCAGGGCAATACACGGAATCACTACTCATCACACCGAACACGCAGGCATGAGATCCATATGGGCAATTTTGACCCTATTCGCGCTCTCTCTCTGTCTCTCTCCTTCTCGCGGGAGCGCGCGTCTTGCAACCATTCAAACATTCGCTGAAGCTGACAAACGCACGAACGTGACGTAGGTGACGGTTCTATACAGTTTTCTCAACTTGTAATCGCTCCCACGGCAATCGGCCCTCATCGTGGGGTGGGCTAGAAGAAACCTTGATGAGTTTGTTTCACTATCTGATGATGCAGAGGAAGATGACATACGCATCCCACTTGAAACAGTGCTTCACCCGCGTTGGTAGCTTAGAGGCGATGGCCTCGCGCTCAAATTATTGCTGAGTCCCCCCCTACGGCGTGCTTGATAATCACCGTGGTTTTGGAGCGTAAAACTTTGGAATTGAATGTTTAATCGGAAACATTCTTTGCCTCATTCCAGGCGCTTCGCAGTAGATCGGTCGGCAGGTAGGTCCTACCTAGCCTCAGTTCGGACCTCTCTAATAAAGAATGCGTGATCGACAGTGTAATCGAGCCGCTGCCTTTGAGCACAGAAGCCCAATGCTCTATCACTAGGCCACCGATCGCTTTTGTCATTTAATTACATTTCTTACAAATATAGAAACATACCTGCACAAGTTATATATAGTGACCAATACAGCCATAACCACGCCGGGAAGCGCAAAACAAACACTTCACAATACAAATAATATAGTAAACATTTCTCTAAATGAGAGGCAAAAGGATGCACTTCATCAACATTGGGTACCAGTCCGGTGAGAAATCTCTTTGATCACAAAAGTCTTTCAGCTGTGAAATTCTTGGAATGAAATATGATTGCGAAGACGCAATAGGAACTGCATTCCGAACTAACAGGTTAATTTTCCATGAACTGTGCAGCACCTTAGATATGGGCACGTCAAAAGGAAGATCTTCACTTTAAGGTGGCATAAGGTATCGTGTGCTATGAGAATTCACATCAAAACCCTTCTTAAACGTACTTTGGAGAGCATCCCAAAAATAAGACGGCATCGTTGCAGCTAACAACGTGGTGTGCTATAGTTTCCGGTACATAACATAGGCGACAATTAATCGAAGATACAGAAATGATTTTCCTACTTAAGCAGGCTTTAGCAAGTACCGTTTCAGATTGCACTTTATGGACGATTGTCTTAGAGTGTGGAGCAATAGGCTCTTTACAGATTCGTGCAAGCCCTTCACGTCCAGGTAAGCCAATGCATAATGAGCGACATAAGGGAAGTGGAGGAAGCATATCATTAGATACTTATACGCATTACTGTAATATAGAAAATATGTATTCATTTGAGAACCTAAATGTGAGAAAGCGTGCTGAGAGGTACACTTCACGCATGAATCCATGCAAATGGTAACGGACGCAAACAGTCACGAAAATAGATGAAACGAGAAGCTAATTGTCTAAAATAAAGATTAACCACTTCAAATGCGCCGGCACTAACTGGTCTGAAAAAATTGTCACTCCACATTGGGCTATAAGCTAATGACCAAATAAAGGTTGCAAGGATTTGGTGAAACCTCCTAACCTTTACTTTGGAACAATAAAGTATTTGGAGCAGGTAGAAGTGTTTTCTTACCAAAATTAAAGGGCATGCTTTAGCCCTGCCAGATATCGAGATATTATGGCGAACGGAATGCTTGAGCATAACGCTTTAGGGCTGATTACACGTTTATCCAGCAATGTTCACTTGTCTGATATGCATCCGATGGACCGCCCATGTATTTTGGTGGCTCGCGAGACCGTTCACTGTCAGCGAACTGTGTTGGTTTAATGATCCATCAGGCGAAGCGCAATCGCTAAACTTTCAGCATAGTACATTCTTGAGCCAAAGATGGTTCCGAATTCTTCAACCATGGATGCCACAGTTCTGATACAAGACTTGTTCGTACAAAAGATAGCGAGGTCGTCTGGATGTGCCAGTACCTTTAGCATGTTGGAACGCCAACGTCAGCATGTTCGAGAAGAGAAAAAAAATAATGGGGGACCCAATCAAATGCCTCGGCTATGTCCACTTGGAGCATTGCCAATTGGCCATGAGAACGATCTGTGTGTCCGTAGTGTATGGGCGTGTGTATGCTTGTTTGCATTGAGCGGACTTTCAGAGCGCGTCTGGCGAGAAACAATACGAATGGGCATTGCGAATTGTAGTCTGTTTGGTATCATCATCATCATCATCAGCCTGGTTACGCCCACTGCAGGGCAAAGGCCTCTCCCATACTTCTCTGTTTGATAATACCATCGCAAAAAAAAAAAAATTATAGTCAGCATTACGCAGTGTAAGGGGTCTATGGTTTTCCACAGTTCGCAGTTTCTCTCTGTCGGTGTATTTTGGAATTAGAACTCTGAGGGTCTTTGTGAATGATCAAGGAATATTATCCAGATCAAAACCAACTCTGAACGTAGCGAGTAATACTGAGAATATAGGATGTAAAAGCTTTATAAAACTTGCCTGAAATTCCATCATGGTCCGACGTTCTGGACATGAATATTTGTTGAATAGTTAGTTCTATTTCTGGTTGAGTGAAAGAACGAATAATACCAGCACACTCTTCTTCAGTTAAAAGTTTCACAAAGTTCTGAATACTTGATACCTGATCATCATTTTGTTTTATAGAAGGGTCACTAAACAATCAAGTGTAATAAGCTTCACATTCTAACATAATTTAATCTCTATTACAGACAAATGACCCTTTCAAATAAATATCTGGGATGAGCTTCCTTGTTGCGTTGCGGTATTGATCAAGTAAAGAAGTTTGACGTGTGTGGTCCTCCGATTGCAAAGTACGATTATTTCGTGTGCGAACACGTGCACCTCTGTAGCGTATGGCGCGTATTGCAGGAGTGCACATTTAGCATGAGTAATTTCGTTCACATTAGGGCCCGGTACCTCACATCCGAACTCGTCGAGGTTGGGAAGCCACAGGCTAGGTCACCATAGTACGCACATTTCTCGCGTGCCAAAGCGTTGCTGTATGTATATCTTTTTGAGATAGTTGGGGCGAGCATCTCGTACCACTTTCTCGTCTTCTTTACTCGCGACAGCTCGCGCTTTGGGGGCGCATTTTGGTGTTCGAATTTCATCGTCGTTTTAAGATAGACCACATGACGAAAGCATGGGTACGTGCGAGTGCGTAACACTTGGCAGCAGATGACGTCACCACCCGTGTCGCTTTCGCTAATGCCCCTTCAGTACCCATTCATAACCCAAGAACCGCGATCTATAAGTTCGCGTTCGAACGACCGTTATGTAAATCATGCCGTCACCATCATAATATCCTCGTAAACGTGGTCGTGTTGATGCTGTCGGTGCACTCACG